>NC_089760.1:8532500-8540000 GCF_040412425.1 Macrobrachium rosenbergii | reverse complement strand
TATATATATATATATATATATATATATATATATATATATATAATTCATTTGAACTTCTCGTTTATACTAATTCGTAACTTCCAAGATGTGGCAAAATGCGTAAATTCATAAATTTAATAAAATGAAAAAATATGTAAAATATTGGAGGCAAACTTGAGTTGGTTTTCATTAACTAAATATTTTGTCATGTAAATTTTGGGGAAACAGTATGTATAATATTTTGATGAATTTATTTCTCTTAATTATGTCAATAACAGCAGAAGAGTAAAATAAACCAATTTTATATATATTTAGGGATGTTGGGTCATCCCTCTCTCATTCTCTATAATATCTCACTCCTACTGCATAGGTAACATAATGACCAAAGGTATGTCACATATAATTCCAAGCGCAACGCTCTAATGACAGTGATGAGGGCACGTAAATCCAAAGTCGATAACCGGAGCGTTTGGATGATTGGTGAAATAATATTCCTTAAACGTCAATCTTTCCGCAGCAAGAGTATGACAATAATCATCTAATCATCATTACCACTTTAGACGACGGCGATTCATTATGCAGAGTCATCTGACAGTATACTTCAATCAACGTGATATGGTTCTTAACGACACTACTATCATTAAACAATGGAGTGGCTAATGAAAGATGTACAAAGAGTGTAGGACGGAAGGAAGAACGCTTATTCCAAAAACGTAATACACAGAGAGAGAGAGAGAGAGAGAGAGAGAGAGAGAGAGAGAGAGAAACGCGAAACTTGCACGGCACAAAGCCGGGCTCTTGCTTTCGGTTAGTATGCGTTGTCCACGGAATAACATTGTTATTTAATTAATCTTATTTTGGCATCTAGTAAACGTTTTTTAGTTTTCTGTAAAAGAAACCCATTGTGCCGGCTTTGTCCGTCCGTCCGCAGTTTTTCTGTCCGCCCTCAGATCTTAAAAACTACTGAGGCTTGACGGCTCTAAATTGGTATGTTGATCATCCACCCTCCAATCATCAAACATACCAAATTGCAGCCCTTAGCCTCAGTAGTTTTTATTTTATTTAAGGTTAAAGTTAGCCATGATCGTGCGTCTGGCAACGCTATAGGACAGGCCGCCACAGGGCAGCAGCTGAAAGTTTCATGGGCCGCTGCTCATACATCATTATACGCTGTACAGAAAACTCGATTTAGCCGAAGAGACTTCGGTGCATATTTTTGTTCTTTTTACTCGTTTTGTCACATGACTTTCCTACTTCCTTAGAGACTGTTTCAAACGAAGCGTTGCCAACAGTTTCTCGTGAGATAAACAAGGTGATAATAACAGCTATGTTGGGGAGTTGCCATTGTACCAAAGTTCTTGCAGGCAACTGTACCAGCAGCACAATTGCTGTCGGTGGGTTTATCAAGTATGGTGTTACCTAAAATGGTGTTCAAGGCCCTCAGATTGTTTAGAGTCCTCATTCCGGACTTTAATGTCGTACAGGAATGTAAGTAAGAGAGCATAGTAAGCATCCCGTAATTCACTCATTCAGTATCCCATAACTACAAAAGGAACTGACCGCTATCCTTGATGTCATGTAGTACTGATTTGTCATTCACCGTGTATAGATTAAGTTGTACTCAGTCCATATGAATTTTTGACAACCTTCGTCGTTTTATTCCAATTCAGGCTTACTTTTTAGCAGCACCTAAGCAACGTATGTGCTATTTGTTTATGCTACATATGTGCTATACGTTGGTGTTCAACTTACTAAGAGGAAAAGTAACGAAGATTGAAGGACCCAACGGAAATGCAATCAAGGACATAGATGGAGGAGATTAGACATAGATGAAGGGGGATACAAATACATGTGGATAATAGAAGGAGAAGCAATAAAACACCAAGAGATGAAGGACGAGATCAGGAAAGAGTACATGCAAAGAATACAGTAATACCCAAATCAAAATTCAACTCTAGAAACATGGTGAAACCCATCGACACCTGGACAGTGCCAGTAATCAGGTGCAGCGATGGAATATTGGAGTGAATGTATCAGAGCTCTGCAATATAGGTGAAAAGACTAGAGAGATTACTGTATAAACATTTACCGAGAGCAGTACCCACGAGCAAATATAAACAGGCTATACACACAAAGAAAAGAAGGAAAAAGAGGCTACTCAGGATAGAGGATTAAGTCAACACCAAAACAAGAGCACTGGAGCAATACTTGAAAACGACTGAGGATGAATGGCTAAGAAGTACATGGGAGAGAGACCTGATTAATGAGGACTAAAGCCTAGAAAATAACACAGACAGAGCTACAAAGAACAGAATAAAAGGATGGTACAGGAAACCCGTGCATGGACAGTTCATAAGGCAAACTGAAGAACTGTCTAATAATGAAACATGACAATGTCTGCAAAGGGGGCAACTCAAGAAAGAAACAGGAGTGATATAGCAGCACATGATCTGGCCGTAAGAACAAGATACATCCAATGAGCATAGATGTTACCAATATCACATCCAAGAGTAGGAAATGCAATATAAAAGAAGAGACTATAAACCACATTGAAAGCGAATGCTCAACACTAGCACAGAACCAGTATGAAAAGAGACATGATGCAGTGGCAAAAGCCCTTCACTGGAGTCTGTGCAAAAAATAACAGATAGAATGCAGCAACAAGTGATACAAACACCAACCTGAGGGAACAGTAGAAAGGAGCAGGCAAATTTTTTTATGGGACTACAGTATCAGGTCAGACAAGGTGATAATAGCACATAGACCAGACCTGACCCTGATAGACAAAGCCATAAACAAATTATTATTCATAGTTGCCAAAGTACCATAGGACTCTGGACTGGAGGAGAAAGATAGAGAGAAAATAGAAAAATACCAAGATCTGTGAATTTAATTGACAAGGGTATGGGATATGCCTGTACAGGTAGTGCCTATTATCACTGGAGCACTAGGGACAGAACTAAAATCCCTAAAGAAAACCTTGCTATGCCGGAAGCCAAAGATGCCCCAGGGTTTATGCAGAAGAGCGCGCTGCTAAAAACAGCACAAGTAATAAGTAGCGACCTCTTAATGAAACAGGATACAACCCAGAATCCTACAATATAAACCACCAATCTGGATAGACTGTGAGGCGCAAAAAAAAAGAATAAATAAATAAAACATGTTGGTGCTTTACATAACTTTTTCATCATTAAAGCACTTATTTCTTCCAAAGGAAATTTTCACAATATTATTTCCAGAACATTTAAATAAATAAAGCATTCGTAAATATTTTTTTTGTTTTAAATGTAACATTGCCTTGATACCCTTTAGGGGTACTCTCAAATATTCAAAATTTCGACTTTATATGAAAAGTTGCTGTGTTTGACCTAACTGTTCCAACGAAGTTATTCTAAAAGTGGAGATTATTTGCTCCCTGTCAAGCCAGACTTCGGCGGGAAAAGTTTCAACGACATTAAACGAACCGGAAAGTCTCCTAATGGCAAGTGCCTGAAGGATAGAAGGATATATATATATATATATATATATATATATATATATATATATATATATATATATATATATATATATGTGTGTGTGTGTGTGTGTGTGTGTGTGTGTGTGTGTGTGTGTTATTTGCGTGTTCGTTTGGTTTGGTTTGCATGTGTGTTTTGTTGAGTGTTTGTGGGTATTCGTGTAAACGTGTGTAATATTACTGTTACATGTTGACGAAAAATTGCAGTTAAAGCGGCAAGTGCCTGAAGTATATATATATATATATATATATATATATATATATATATATATATATATATATATATATATATATATATATATATATATATATATATATATATATATATATATATATATATATAATATGTGTGTGTGAGTGTTCGTTTGGTTTGCATGTGTGAGTTTTTATGAGTGTCTGTGGGTATTCGTGTGAATGTGTGTAATATTACTGCTACATATTGACGAAAAATTGCAGTTAAAACGCAGTTTTAATTCTATTTATCATAACAAAACTTTTAGTTCTTGATACGATTCCGTAACTTGTCTTTGTGCAGATATTAGGAAATACTGTAAATCTATCTTACAACCTTGCATAACTTGCATAAATTAACAAATTGAACCTACTTATAAAGAATTTATAATATTCACATACAGGAATGCTGAATAAGTTTAGGAGATTTATATTTCTCTCTTTATGATGCTTAATGCGCAAATCATCTTGGGGTTACCATCGCAACGAAAATTACAATGAGAAAAGTAAATATTAAAATCTAATTTAATTCCTTTGATGTTCATTTGAAAACCCCCGTTGACACATCTCTGCCTGACCTTCGGCAAGGATTAGCCTTCTCGAGTTCAGTTTGGAAACTGTGAATTCGACTAGTGATCATATCTTCATAAACACCTGAAGCTCAAAGACCTTTGTCTCTTTTATCCTGTGTGGGCAGGCTCACGCTCTTCCCAAGAGCTCTTGCAAAATCTCACCTGACAGCTTTATTAACATAATCCCTCAAGAAAGGGCTGGAAGCTTTATTTAATGAGATTTGAATCGTTTTGTGGTTGATAAACGTAATGATACATTGTTCTTCTTATGTCGACCACATTTGGCTGCATGATATTTAATAAATAATTATTTTAAGCCAAATAAACTGTGATGATGATGATGATGATGATGATGATGATTGATGATGATGATGATGATGATGAAACTGGTAATTAGGTAGGCTACCTTGGCCGATGGTAATTATTTCCACTCTATTGGCTAATTTTGATGCAATATAAAGCCCAATTTCATCTTTTCACTTTGCATACAACCTACGATCATTAGAATATCAAAATTCATTACGTATAGCCTATATGTTTAAGATATCTTCAATCTCGAAATGTTTTTGAAAATAATGGATCCACGTAATGTTCCTTTGATTTTAATAAGGACAAGAACAGTCCCCATGTTCTCTTCCAGGAAATTTCTTTTCACTAGCTAAATCTCTAGTTTTTTTTTTATTTTTTTATTTTAGAGAGCGTTTTTCCATCCTTCTGGTTTTTCCAGTCTCCCTTCTTTTTTGTACTTCTAGATTCTTAACGCGTTTCTTTCAATTTTTTTTATATATTTTGCCTAATTTTTCCTTTTTACGTACGTTTCTTACATGGTAATGGCATCACTCAGTGGCAACTGGGATGATGAGATATTAATTTCTTTCACCATAACAGAGTAATTATACAAATGCATTAAGAAATACGTAACTATAATCTACAAAACTAAAATGGATAGCAGGCATCAAACTATTTTCTCAAGCATTTTAGGTCTGTATAAAATCAAGCATGTAATTATTCGAAGTAAATGTGTATTTTTTTTTTTTTTTTTGTGAAAAGTATCTAGCCATTCTTTCTGAAAATGGCTCCTCTTAATATTTCCGACAAATTTCCTTTATATCTACAGCCTGAACAAAGGAGAAGTTAATATGCTTGGAGGTTTGGAGGTTCAGGTGCCATCAAAGGATGAAAATGTCCCGAAACTTACACTGATAATATGAGTTTTTCAATTATTCATTCACACTCCTTGAAGCATCGAGGGTACATTTACATCGAAAACGAGAGAGAGAGAGAGAGAGAGAGAGAGAGAGAGAGAGAGAGAGAGAGAGAGAGAGATTTACTTTAATAACCCGCAAGATCACTCGAAGAGGCAACGGTCCAAAAAAAAGGAAAAGAAAGTAACATTTCCTTCAGCCGAAGCCAGGAGCGAGTGGCGGCGAAACCTTTCATGCGGTCGTTTCCTTCACACCAAATCGAATCTTTAAAAGCTTTTGGGAGAAGGAAATGTGTTTCCCTCCTTTCTAATTCTCTTCCAGACTCGCATTAATCGTTTCTTACAGCAACCTGCGATATACTCTTGAGAGGATTGGGAGAACAAGTCATATGCGGAGTGAAGAAGACGTGTAATCTCGCTGTTCGTTGTTTGCAAAATTTGCAGACATGCCTCATGGAAACTGAATTAGGTGTAATATTATATTTAGTATATATATATATATATATATATATATATATATATATATATATATATATAGAGAGAGAGAGAGAGAGAGAGAGAGAGAGAGAGAGAGAGAGAGAGAGAGAGAGAGAGAGAGCACACACACACACACACACACACACACACACACACACACACACACACATTCTATATATATATACTATATATATATATATATATATATATATATATATATATATATATATATATATATATATATATATATATATATAAATATATAAACATTCATAAATGCATACGTACATACATATATACAAACATTGTCTCACCAACCAAACATCAATTTCCCTACTGAATCAACTCGTACCTTGTCAGGTCTTCTTCGTCGAATCAGGTCTTTGAATGTTTACACCTATCTAACCGGTTAGCCAGAGCTGTCCAATTTTCTGCACACACCTGAGCACCTTTGTTTTGTCTCTTTCCAAAGTCAGAACTTCTACGTCATCATCCTGGTTTACTTATATTTCTCACAGTTCAAACCTTCATTTTAACATACTTTTCACAAATTTCCATCCAACGGCATACTTGATATTTTCCTTCCCCAACAATTAATCCAACAGTTGTAATGAAATTTCATAAGGATTTTTTAACCAATATTTTCAAATCCTTTTCTTCTAAAGACTTGTATTCTAATGTGTTTTCAAAGTTCATACAGGCTTTTTAACTTTAAACACTTTGTCATTCCCAAATTCCCTCTTTTAACCAATCTAACGAATATTTACTAACCAAGATGAGCGTGAGTTCAGTACCTATATCCCTTTAGCATCTTTGGATCTTAATTTCATTCACTTTCATAATCACCGTTTGGCTATGTAGAAATTACCAACAAAAACCATCTGTTGACATTATGATTCCAAATATAATAATACTTACAGGTCATATTTAAAAATATCACTAAAAATCACTTAAAGTGACTAAAATATTTCTAAATACTTATTTATCTAAGTACTTAAACAAGCAAAGCTTGAATATATCCAAATATTATTATAAGGTGTACATATAACTAATAAAAGTTTTTAACTATATGCCAAAGTCTGATTTCCGATCAATATAAAGTTGTCAGGATAATGTTGCCAATATTAGAATAGGATTTGTAAGTCCAGAAGACATGGTAATTCCTGGCTGCAGCATTCTTATCTGTATATACAGTTAAGGTATAGTCAGCAAATAACGACGACAATTAAACTTAGAGCGTCAAGATTTCAGAGCAATTAAGCAGCAAATTTACAGCTAAATTAACCTCCAGTAAAGCACACCAGATAATCAAGTACTATTTAACAACTTTTTGTCACAAAATTCATCGTATAACTTGCAAGTCCTTAATGGTAAAACAAGGCTGAATTAAGCAAGGCATTTCCACTCCCAAGACCTCTTTAAAAATGTAAAATCTATTAAATTTGGGTAATTGTTAATACGCAACTAGAACTAATTCATATGATGATAATCGTGTACATAGCTCGATAAACTTGCAAATGCCA
>NC_089760.1:8522500-8527500 GCF_040412425.1 Macrobrachium rosenbergii | reverse complement strand
GATGCCTAAAATTTTGCTCAGGCGTTTTTATAAACATTTTAAAATAAAGAGTTCCCAGACAGGCGTTACAAAAATAAATGGAGTCCGATTTTTATCACAAGTTGAGGATAAGTACATTTATTCGAAGTTAGTTGTTAGTCAGTCAGTCTATTACATTTTATAAGACTACTTATATGTAAATAAAGGTTTCTAACTTGTGGAACTTTATCGCATTTTTTTCACGTTCAAACGTAGAATTTAAAATATCCAGCAATTCAGAAATGGCAATGGGCCGTGTAACGAAAAATACTAGCAAAATCAAACACTTCACAATGATGTAAATCAGTGCCAGACAATCGATTAAGAAATTAAGAAAGTAATTTATTTTTCGGTAAAACCTTGAATGTTAACACTTACATCATTTCAGATTTAATAAAACAAGTTTTTGAGTACCAGGAATATCGAATGTGGCAATTCACAGACATAAGACATAAAATGCTTGTCCTCTTTCTCTGGTATGATTCATTGTGAACAATAGGCATTGTTTTTCTGTCTTTTTATAAAAATATAATCAGATTTTGCTCGTCATAAGGGGAAAAATTAATCACATCCGGTATATCACTCAGTCGCGCAAACGGCTATTCGTGATACTTAGCCATAAATAACCTCCGCATTCCAATTTTTTGTCAGTTAAAATGATTCTTTATTAAACTCTAATAGCTTCGTATAATAATGTTTTTCCACTTATTAACAATGACGATTTTCTTTCTCATTTCATGTGTTTTTGACAAAGAAATTTCGATATTCTCAATAAAAAATTACTTCTTGATAAGACACGATTCGTCCATATATCTTGATCTAAAACGGTTCTTCCTTTATTTGAAAAATTACGTGTTTTCACACTCACTTCGTCCAACATGTTTATCAAATGGTAACTAACGTATTTCGTGAAATTTCCATCCTTTCCAGCGAATTGCACCCGGCGATTTTCTTTGCGAGCCGAGGTGCGAAGTAAAAGTTATTTCCTCTCCGTGCGCCAGATTTTGTTGAGAAAAGTTTCCGAAACATTAAACGAAGCAGAAGGCGACTCTCTTGGTCAAGAGTAACTTGACACCGAATCGTATTTTTTTTTTGTCTCTCTCTTTTTATTTATAAAGCTGAGGAGACATTTCTTTCTTTACAAGGGTTCAATTAATGTTTTCAGCAAAGTTTTCCGTAACATTAATGGCTAGATTAGTGTCAACATGCATTTATTTATTAAAAGTCTAAGCGACTCTGATGAGATGAAATGAATCACATTGTAATCTAATCAAGGACGAAATGTATGGAAAAACACATCGACAAATAAATCCCTTCTAACGGTAATTAATTTTTAATTATACAGTTTTTTACATAATTACTCAGTTTCGTTTTAAAAGCCTGGTAGCAAATTCGGGAAATTTAAAGTTAAAAATGTTTCTTCTTGAGCCTTGGGCACTGAAGTTGATTTTAAAAAGATCTCGTCTTCACAGCTATATTGAATTTCAGGAAGTACTTGAAAAAGTTGGTGGACTTGAAATCATGATACTCTTCTATATGACAATTCTCTTCTTCTCTTATAAAATATAATTCCCCCAAAGCGGAAGAGAGAGAGAGAGAGAGAGAGAGAGAGAGAGAGAGAGAGAGAGAGAGAGAGAGAGAGAGAGAGATTAAATATAAACTGTACTGAGAATCTAAGATGGAAATAATTGCTGATATAATCTCATTGTGAAGTAAATGGAACTGAAATAATTGAAAAAGTAATTCGCAAATTTTTTTTCTATCTTGGAATTGAAAAATGAACATTGAAGTTACCCAGAATGCCTTGTTTTAAACATATCAATGACCATTACTTTTCCAATATAAAAATAGGTGACCCAGAATATCTTATTATCATTAAGATAAGACATCAATAACCATTATATTCGCAATAAAAGGAAACATGAAGGTGACCTAGAAAGTCTTCTTTTCATTTACGTATAAAATTACAAAAACACACCTATCTAATACTTCCCCTCGACTTCTGTTACACTATGCCCGTTCTTCCGATAAGATAAAAATCACCTTTCATGAAAACGGTGTATTATATCACTGGGATGCGAAAATTATACATGAAATATAAACTCTTAGCTTATAAGGATGTACATATTTATGCACATGGACAAAATGACTTTCTAAATGAATGTTTATAATTATGAACTTTCTATTCACTCTATAGCCTACTTGACTCATTACATAACCTTCACTATTAAGCTCCAATGTGTGATGTCAGGAGCTTACACAAAGTCTGATAATGTTAGTTATAAGGTGACAGCCAAACGTGAGGAATGTTAACACCAACATAAAAACCACTTGCTATGGATAGGACTTCTCGCACATGAAAAGCTACGTTTGCATAGGCCAGCAATTAGTCAGCTTAATCCAGCTTGTGCACCAGTATAAACGCTGACATAAAGATACCTGCCCAGTGTATACTTTATACATATATATATATATATATATATATATATATATATATATATATATATATATATATATATATATATATATATATATATATATATAATATATATAAACTGGGCAGGTATCTTTATGTCAGTGTTTATACAGGTTCACGAGCTGGTTAAGCTGACCAATTGCTGGCCTATGAAAATGTAGCTTTTCATGTGCAAGACGCCCTGTCCATAGCAAGTGGTTTTTATGTTAGTGTTAACATTCCTCACACACACAGAGACAGTGAGAGTTCAGTAGCATTTTTGGAAAGCTGAGTTCAGCATACATCAGATGATCAAGCCGCTTAATGCATTGCTTCCGGCCATGACCAGGAGCATGGGCGTAACGTGGTCAGGTGAGGAAAACTTCGTAAGGTCCATGGGTATAGGAATTGTTGTGTTGAGTTGGCTATGAATGCCATGTGACATTTATCTTTGTTTAGAGGGATCATGTCTATTTTTTTTTATACATTTTTGGGTGACAGGAATGCCTGTCAATGGTGTTTTGTGGATAGGGAATGTTCATCCAATTAATTTGAATAGTTCCCACTTTATTTGGGAGTCGTAGTTTCCTTTGATTTTGTGAGAGACAATAATCTATGACTCTTAGTTTTTGCAGTTATGCTTTCGTTAAATTTCCAAATAAAGTCTAGTTTTTCTAACACGGCATTTAATTCAACAAGCTTTAGTTATTTTGTTTGATGCAAGATGCGACTGGAGAGAGAGAGAGAGAGAGAGAGAGAGAGAGAGAGAGAGAGAGAGAGAGAGAGAGAGAGAGAGAGAGAGTAATCTTCCGCTCAGCTTGGAGAGGTAGACCAACGCTACCATGATTACCTTTGGACCTCTTTGAGGTACGTTGTATCATATCCGCCCTCTCCGGGGAGGGGGAGGGGGGTAACAGGTTGGTGGCAGCAGCGAGAGCCATCTGCTTTACGCCTGCAAGTTTCCATGTCTTCATGCCTTCGCCTTCATGAGAGGATCCATAGCCTTTTTGGGTTTTGACAGGCAGGATGTCTACAATCACCATCTTCCACTCAGAGATGTCCATTTCTATGCAAAGGGTTCACATGAGCTACACTCCACATGGGCTTCTGCAGTTGCAGGCTGTCCAGGATATTAGATTTTTCAGAGTTCAAGATGCGAAGAGATGTGCTCTACAATGAACTGTTCATTAGAATTACAACCATGACAGTGGCTATTGTCGTTTTTTTTTTTAAGTTTACATATGATAAGCATTGGCTGCCCAAAGGACAAGCAGCCTTCGTATTTAGTGCATATTGTTTTCCATGTGTTCTGAGCTGGCCCCGAGTGAACTTTTATTATGTATATTTTTTGTATGTATATTTTTTTGTACCTGGGCGAGGGAGCCCAGTGGTAGGTGGACCGAGCTCCTATTAAGTATACACTGGGCAGGTATTTTTATGTCAGTGTTTATACAGGTACACAAACTGGTTAAGCTGACTAATTGCCGGCCTATGAAAATGTAGCTTTTGATGTGCGAGAAGCCCTGTCCATAGCAAGTGGCTTTTATGTTGGCGTTAACATTCCTCGCACACAGAGACAGCGAGGGTTTGCTCGCATTTTTGGAAAGCTGAGTTCAGCATACAGCGGATGTTCAAGCTGCTTGATGCATTGCTTCCGGCTATGACCAGGAGCATGGGAGTAACGTGATCAGGTGATGGAAACTTCGTGATACCTGTGTGTTGAGAGAGAGAGAGAGAGAGAGAGAGAGAGAGAGAGAGAGAGAGAGAGAGAGAGAGGAGTAATGTTCCACTCGGCTTGGAGAGGTAAACCAACGCTACTAAGGTTACTTGGGACCTCTTCGAGGTAAGTTGTATCATATATATATATATATATATATATATAGGTATATATATATATATATATATAGATAGATATATATATATATATATATATATATATATATATATATATATATATATATATATATATATATATATATATATATATATATATATAAGCGTGTTCATATTCATTTAAGGCTCTTTTTTATTTTTCTTACGTATGTGAAGTAAAAAATATTACTACTAATTTCTGATGGTCACAAATTTTCAAGATTGTTTTACCAGAAGTAAAAAGAAAACCTTCTAAACACTATGAATTGCCGGATTACCAATTTCATTTCAGAGCATAATCACAAGCAGAAACTGGGGAACATTTAAGGTAAAGAACAAGAAAAAACTTTATAATTTCTCACAAATCTAAAAGACGAATCACTGAACGGGTTTTGGGGTAAAAATATTGGAGGTGTGAAATCGAATATCCTTGGAGGAGAAAGTGGATGAGGTAAAGAAAAAGATTCAATAGTTTGCTGACGAGAGGAGAAGCTGACTATATTGGTTTATTATGGCAGGTATATTGCAGGAAAAGCCAATTATTTTTTAATGGGAAAAACATGGAAGTGAATAGCCTTTTTTTTCTGTCGCATACAAATACATACACATACTATACATATGTAAATATATAGCCAGTATATATATATATATATAT
>NC_089760.1:8445000-8520000 GCF_040412425.1 Macrobrachium rosenbergii | reverse complement strand
GTCAGTAAATGCCATTTCGAAAGTTTGTTGATTGTGATTTTTAGGCCTCGTTATTTATTTATAATTTTTGATAAAATAAGTTTTGCAACCTGTTTTAGTTGTTAATTTATCTTTCGTTTACATCGAATACTGTTCTCTGGTGTGGATGTCTGCTTCTGCCAGAGATTTACAGAGTCTTTAGACAGAATGATTCGTTGCTTGGTAGGTTTCATTTTCATAACATTGGCAGTTGATTGGTTTATTGTTTTTCAATTTTTCATAAGTTGTAGTTTAACAGAGATCTTTCACATTCACAATTGATCACTGATCCTCTTTTCCTGCCGAAGACAACCAAATTTGCTGAATAGTAGGTTACACAGTAAATAGGTCTCACTGTCAACTTCTCAGTTTCACATTGTTGGACTGTGGAACAATCTTCTGAGGAGTTTGATTGGAACCTCAAAAGTTTCTAAGATGTAATTTACTACCCTAAAAGTTCCTCAATATTTTATTATATATTTCTGTCTATTCATTTTAAATGATTTTCCATTTTCTAATACCTGATCTCTTCTGTCTGTATTTTCTATTACCTTCTGCTACTTCTTTTAAATTCTTTGGGTGCTTGAATTTCAAATCAATGGCCTCTGTAGGCTTGTTCCATATAAATATGGTTCATCTTCTGAATAATAATAATAATAATAATAATAATAATAATAATAATAATAATAATAATAATAATAATAATAATAATAATAATGATAAAAGTATACGCAGAAAGAGTATAATCTTTCGATAATCATGAGCAGATATACATATAAATGTTCACAAAATAATTCGACATTGATATATGTTGTTTTCTTAAATTTTAGTTCAAATTCTTACGTAGTCATGCATTTGCTGTATGTAATCACCTTTTGTAATCAATACAAAATATAAATTATTTCCTAGATAAATGGTGTACGGTAATAGAACACATACAACGTAATTGAATATTATTTCTGTGATATTCTGCACGGTTTGGTTCATCATTCATTTTGGTTAATATTTATCCAATTAATATTTAATAGATTTTATTATAAAAATACATAATAAAAAACTAGACTTTTACAGTTTTAGAATCCACTTCTCTTTCTCTCATTCAGTTTTGTGCGAAGAAATATTTATAAAACAGGAAGAGAATGTTCCAAGAATTTCTGAAGTGAAATCAACTTCACACCCTCAGAAGAAATTCTGAGGATATCAGATACTTTACAAGAATGCCGTTGAGAATGGAAATATCAAGGATTCGGTTAAGGTGTGAAAAAAAAAGCTTCAACAAATAATGATTTTGACGGAGTTCAAGTGCTTTGGGGCTTGTGGTATTAGTTGGCGTTATAAATGTTTTTAACTGTGAGTCAAGATTTTATCACAAATGTCCGTTTATATAGACTCATCTGGTAATCTTGTTCTTAATCTCATCTTACCAAAACGAAAAGTTTGAAGGCATAGGCCACCTAGTTTAATTTTCTTGCTATTACCAATCTATGGGACATATCGTTTGATTAAAATGTAAATTAAGTCAAGATTTGTTACGCATACAAAAAATACAGCTATTTTGACTTTGAATTGAATAATGAAAGTTGTTTCCTATTTTTTTTTATTTACATCGTCCTGAGATATTCTCAATGAGTATGATGCTGTGACGTTTCAGAATTTCATTTAGAAACCACAAGCAATTTATTAAACAACTCTAACACTTCCACTGCATGTATAAAACTGAAAAATTGATGGAACAGACGGTAGCCTATAAGCTTACACGCTACCAGGACAGAAGTAAATTCCCAAGATTTGGACTCCTGCTACAACTTTTTTGACCTCCACTGTTCGAAAAATAATGCTGTTCAATGTAAACTCCAGAAACTAGCCAACCTCTGACACAGGCTCAGTCCACGAAGTCAAGATCAGCAGGCATTCAACGTAAAAACATCCCAAACGGCCAAAGCAGAGGTTGCAAAGGTTAAACTGACTTTTGCTGAGAAAGTTATGATGTTAAAATTAGAAGCTGAATGGGAACAGGAAGCAGTTCACATGAAGGCAGTAATGAAACATGAAGCAGCGCACAAAATAGTGGAACTCTAAGAAAGTCTCAAACTGCTAGCAACATGTCATGAAGCTGCTGCTGCTGCTGAGGCTGAAGCAAGTGTCACCAAAGAAAACAATGTAAATCAAGACCAGGATCTGGATGATCTACGCCCATAAAAAACTGAGGATCCTCTCCAATGAGAGTGTGATTTTGTCATGCAGCAACATATAGAAGCATAAGGTACTGTCCTGGATAACAATATTGTTTTTCACAGCCCAAAGACTACCATAGTATATAGACTTGTTGCATCTCAACTGAATTGGGAAGCATCTGTATTTGTTCCCCAGCCACAGCAGTCAGGCCCTCCAATGCAACTGTCTAAGCTACCTGGAATGGGCAACAGCCCATCGGCACACGTGATTTGAGAAATAACAAAATTCTTCAGTCATGTTGCCAGTGAAGTGGAGTGCTTTAGGAAGTTTTCAAATCCAAGTCAGTGGAATTATGTAACAATGGATCCTAATCCAACAGACTTGGCGACGACATCAGTGCCAGCTCATGAGACAGATGGCATCTGGCTCCCAGAATCACAACAACTAATGAATAGTCATGAAGAATCTTGTGAGAGTAAATATCACTGTATTGATCCTGATCAAGACTGAAATCTAGTTTACTGTTAGTGTATTAAAAACATAGACAGCTCCTGAGTATGATGACCAGGTGATTCAGGAACTTCAAAAGTTTTTTGACTGGAGGAGGCCCTTAAAGGCAATTAGGCAATTGCCCCCGTAGGGGAGTAGTGCCGTCAGTGCACCTCATGCGGTGCAATGTAGGCATTAACTTAAGGGTCTTTGCAGTGCCCCTTCGGCCCGTAGCTGCAACTGCTTTCATTCCTTTTACTGTATCTCCATTCATATTCTCTTTCTTCCATCTTACTGTCCACTCTCTCCTAACAATTGATTCATAGTGCAACTGCGAGGTTTGCCTCCTGTTATACCTTTCAAACTTTATTGTCAATTTCCGTTTCAGCGCTGAATTGCCTTAGTTGCCCCAGTGCTTGGCAAGTATGCCTACAATCTATAAATCAATCAATATATTAAAGGCAAAGCATTCTTGAAACATTTCTTACTCTCAAATAGAAGCAGAAAAATGTAATCAACAACTGCATCAGTTGAGGATTATCAAGGTTCTGAGCACTTTTTAGTCAGAAGCCTAGAGCAAGGAATTGGCTGTAGCTTGCATCAGAATGTGATTCCTAAGCAAAGGTCAATACTCAATCTTAACCCTAGATGAGTAAGGAATATTGCAATTAGGTGTACACATTGCCATCTCTAAGAAAAAGCTATAATAGTTCCTCGATATTATTTCATAGCTTCATTGCTCAGCAGGTATGAGCATGATAAGGTTGACACTTTACTGAAGGAGCAAAAGAGCCTCAGAATTGTGGATAACCAGCACTAAGTGACTGATCTCATTCCTCATCTACAAATGTGTGACTTGTCATAACGTGAGAGGAACACCTGAATCTCATATCATACCTGATCTTCCAGAAGACCTCCTTGAAGCATCACCACAGATCACTAATGTAGGAGTGGATACACCTGGACATTGGACAACGGTATCATATAGGACTTGTGAAGCTTATGCCATCTGCAAACGCTGGACAATTCTTTTCACATGCTTAGTGACATGGGCTGTAAATATTGAAGTTTTCGAGGAAATGAACTCTCTTCTGAGTTGATCAGTGCTGCCAGAAGATTCAATGCCATCAGAGGACCAGTAAAAACATTCCAGTTAGATCACAGAACCAACTTTGTTGGTGCAGTGGATGACTTTTGAGATGATGCTATCAATCTTGAAGGTGGACCTTTAAAGGAATACCTCTCCATTCCATGACAGTAAGAATCTTCAACCTGCAACATTCATCACATATGGAAGGAGTGTGGGAACATATGATCAGTTTAACTAGGAGGATACTAGGCTCCATGTTAGTTAGTGCTACTGGAAAGACTTTAACACACAATGTGTTGAATATCTTCATGGCAGAGGTTAGTGTAATTATCAATTCAGACCTCTCAACCTCTTTCTCCTGATCCGGGATGCCTGTTGATTCTAACGCCATCAATGCTGTTGACATAAAAGGTTGAATTTAAATTCACGGATTCATTGGAAGAGTTCCAAGAAAGGGACTTATAAAAAAAATTGAATGGGCATATTCAAGCCTTAGCCAGCATATTCTGGTCCTGTTGGAGGAAGGAATACCTGCCGTTACTTCAGTCTCGAAAGAAATGGACCAATACTCATTGGGATATTACAACAAGAGGCGTCCTTATCAACGACAAGACCATAGAAAGGAACTGCTGGCCAGTTAGAATCATGGTAAAAACCTTTGAAGGTTCCAGTGGAAACGTTTAGAGGGGAAAAGTGCAACCGTAGTCAACGGAAGGCCTACAGTTCTCACTCAACTCATCATGGACATGATTTTTCTCATGGAGAACGATTGTTTAGTGTGTTTAACTGTGTATACAGCATTTAACGTTTCACTCTTAAACACTGAATATAACTGGGATTGTGATATCATGTAAACATCAGACGGGGAGGGTGCTGTATAAAATTTATACATAATTTTATATTTGCATTTACTCGTATTAGTATATTCCGTTTATTTGGAACACAGTATTTCAGTACTTTGATTTATAATTTTTATGAACTTTACATTACCACCTTATATGAAAAATGTGTACGTGAATTATTCAAGAGTACCCGGAATTTACAGATGTCTTTCTCGGATCTTAACCTGACTGTCTGTCTCGTTGTATACACTGTAATCCATGTGAGGACACGATTCCCCAGATTTATTCAATTATAAATTAGAACATAGTTTGTGGAAAACTAGGCTCTAAGTTTAATTATCAGCATTTCTCTGTTACTGTATTTCTGAATGACAATGGTAAAATATTTATCCATTTATTACTGGATTCCTGTGGAAATATGGACAGTTCTACCAACAGACATTTTCTAATTTTGGACATTTCATATATAATATCTACAACTTAACTGTGTTTGACATATTCTAATTCTGTTTCTCTGTATTTGTTATTGGCCTTAGTTTTGTCCATGGTAGTGGATTTAAACAAACTGGACATGCCAGTACAGCTTCCAGGATACAATGTTTGCTTAACAGCAGCAGTTATCATACTGGGAGTATTTTTCTTCTTAAAGCAAAAGACGAAACTTAAATTCAAAACTCATATTATGGTAAGAAACCTTGAAATAGAAATGTAAGGTAAAATAAAGGGAAAAATTTCCTTAATAAGAGACTTTCAACAGTTTTTGTGACTTGCTCAGAATAAAACCTTCTAGATGAAGAGCAGAACATGATTTTTTTTCTGATACTGTTTGCAATAACAAAATTACCAATGGATTTTAGATAACCTCATAGTGAGGGCAGGAAAACAAATAGGAACGACTTTCACTGTTAGATATTTCCTATGAGTACCTAATCAGTTCGCCATGTTAAATCACACAGAGGAGGTACAAATAGAATGCCGTGTTTGATGGCGTAATGGATATTAATTATAGCAATGGATTGCAGATTAGTTACGTAAGAAAACTAATACAATTTTTAAATGAATAACGAAAACAGAATATGAGTGCTGGTTTTAACGTGGCATTCCCATGCAATTAAATATCTTTCAAAATATAGTTTTACATTAATATATACCTTTAAACCAAATTTCTAGGCTTAAAAATATAACCTTCAAAATACTGAAAAGTTCAGATTAAGTTGAAAATGAAGAAAGACCCTCATACAATTGATGAGACGTTGGATGTTCATATAACGTACGTCTTGAATTGGCTCAAAAATAGGTTTCCGGTGACCGCACTTTTTGTCACCTTTGAGAAAAGGAATTATTGTATTGCTAGCGTACCAGTACCATCAAAAATTAAATGCAATATAAGAGAGAATCGAGACAACAAGTCCAGACTCTAGGACGTTATGTAATCTCGAAGTCTGAACCAATATATCTTCATTCTGTCTACATAAATATGAGACAGAAGTGAGAAAGTCTGACAGAAGTGAGAAAGTCTGGCCATGGAATAACGACGGTGCATTTAAACGAGTCACTGACCCGTATTTAACCGCTGAACTGCATTCTATAAAACTAAGATATCGTCAGAAAGTTAACGCTGTTGGACTTCAGACCAGCGGTTCTCCTAAGTTTTTTGGTAGCAAAATGAATATTTTTTCTGAAATGCACACTACAGGCGATGAAAGTTTTTAAGTTTTCCCAAACTTAGTAAAAATTCAATCAAGTCCCCTTTAAATGGATGTGATGGTATACAATTCGGATTTCTCTAACAAAGAGTAGATATAAGTTTTTGCAAACCATAATTTTAATAAAAAAAATTAAAAAAGTATGACTCCTCATATTTAGCATAATATTAATTCCAGGAAAGAGAGACCAATGAGACTTTATTCCTCCATTCCCACCCCACTCCGACCCTCTCTTTCTCTCTTTTTATGAGGTTCGGATAGGGAACAAAATATTGGAAGAATAACAGAATTTTATTTCAAGAAAATTTATGTTTTGGATAAGGTTGCATGTCTATGGTAACATTTACGTTTCACCCTCCATAATTTAAATGCTCTGCGCTGATATATTTGCCGCCTTTTAAAGTGTTCCATGTAGCGGAAGTAATGCCCACTAATGTTTATAGGTCATTAGACAGTTTGAAATTAGTTTTTTCCGTATCGTCTACAGATTTGGAAAACTGCACGTGCATTGCATTAATTTCCCGTCAGGTGGAAGGCAATTGTTGCTATACTACATTGATGGCTTATGTAACTTTTTTTTTTAATCTAAATTTAGAGACATCTCTAAAATAATGAAAGGTGGCATTGTTGTGCGTCCAGGTGTGATTATCAGCACAGACACACACACACAAATATATATATATATATATATATATATATATATATATATATATATATATATATATATATATATATATATATATATATATATATATATATATATATATATATATATAGAGAGAGAGAGAGAGAGAGTGATAGGATTAGGCTTTTCCTATATGAGGGGATGATTCTAAGAAAAATAACAGCCACTGAAACATTACTTTCCTAAGTGGTGGTTCTGTAATGAACCCTCCATGCAAAATTATTCGACAACAGGCCACTTCATCTATATCTTCATAAAAGATTCATCAGCATCCCACTGAACTTCCCAACACACAATGTGTTGATCACCCTTCCTTTCCAATACATCTGTCATCTTATCAGCATTTGTATACATATTCCCAAATACTTCCCTTTCCATCCCCTTATCTTGCAACAGTGCACCTACACCTGAGTTCTAGCATCATTCCATCTATAAAGATATTTAATTACCATAGAGATATAGAACAGTATGTGTCTTGGCATCCCACTTTTACTCAAACCAGTCACTCTTCCATGTACATGTTATAATTTATGCTTCGTTTTCATCATGAGAAATTTCAGTCAGTTCCTCATACCAAAAACTTTATCTTGGTCCATTTCATACCATCGACTTTATCTTCATACAACTGATTCATAATACATGTGTATCCCCTTCTATATGTAAACCCACACAGTCCTTCACCCATCTATCCATATGTCATCTGTGATATGTTATACTCAAACAAAATCCTAATACACTCCTTCCCAGTTATATTAAGTACTATTATGTCCCAACATTTCTTTCAGCCGCCCATTCCAGTTACAATTTGTACAGCAGAATAATCGTGTATTTTGCTCATTAATTAGAAACCAATTCCCCCATCCAGATGTCCTTTATAAAACCTGTTTAGCCACTCACACTGTCACCACTAAACTGAAGCATCTCACTAATAATCCCATCAACTACTGGTGTATTTCTATTATCAGCCTTTTAATTGCTCTCTTTACGTCCATAACAGTCACATCCAAAAGCATTTGCAAACTTACCCTTATCTTTTCCAGTCATTTCTTATTCAGCTCTGCCTCACTTTTATCTTTCACATTCGACGAAGCTTCAGAATTTCAGTCCATCTATCCAGGTCTGCATTCACTTCAAACATTGTCGCTCAATTTGCATCTTTCATTTGGAGAGCCATCTGCTCATTAACATCTCTCACGGCATCGGGATCTCTTCCTAGCAGACAGACTTTTGATTCTCCCGAAATCTCTTGCTCATGTTCACCTCTCTACTTCTATTTCTTCCTCCTTTTTCTGTTTCGCTTTATCCGGGACTACCC
Organism: Macrobrachium rosenbergii; assembly: GCF_040412425.1. Classification (NCBI taxonomy): domain Eukaryota; kingdom Metazoa; phylum Arthropoda; class Malacostraca; order Decapoda; family Palaemonidae; genus Macrobrachium; species Macrobrachium rosenbergii. The sequence continues at coordinate 8,511,680 of NC_089760.1, read as the reverse complement.
CATCCAGATCCCTGTACGATTCCATGTTTTTTTTTTTTTATTAAACTGCAGCTAAAATAGCTTCCTGTTTACCTTCACTACTATTTTCATGGACTCACCCTAACACTTTCTGCTTGTTTCCTCTTTGTAACCTCCCATACTCACTAACTCTCCCATGAGTACCAGTACCCGACTGCAGAATTTGACAAATTTTTCACTATTTTTTTTTTTTTGGCAAAATTTTTTCCATCTCTTTATACGCTCATTATACTTCTTCCTTGATTTCCTTTCCTAATTAAAATGCCAGCCATATTTTCACGCCTTCGCTCCAGTTTAATTCTATAGATTTCTTCAGTAATTATTAGATACACTTTGGTCACTGCTACTCTTCTTCCCAAGTACAACTATGAAAACATTTCCATAAATGAATACCTTCCCAGTCACATTTTCTGAAGACTTCCCTTCATTCCTATTTACTCCAGGAACTCTGTGCCAACAAACAAGACATTTATTCCTATTTTATCTAATTTTCCAAACAAGACAATCACAATACAGACCATCTTAAACATTCTCATCAAACATCAGATACAGACCCTCCCTGGTAAAGTTGTGACGCCAGATTCCTTTCCACATCAACCATCATCAAACACTCAGCATTACAAATTTATTCAGCCACACTCAACCTCATCCATAGAATCCTCAAACTAATTCAGTAATTATCGTGTTGATAATGGATGGAAATTGAAAATATTTTGTGTAGACGATTGACCGGCTCGTAGGCAAAGGCTCAAATTATAGTGGCTACATCGACCTACTGACAAGTATATCATCAATCAGATTAACTGATTTATCCATCGACTTAATTAAGGTACATTGGCTAACTGCTTATCATTAATAATATATCACATTTTGTCAGCTGACAATAATGATTAATGACTTTGCTGTTCGTTATGTTGTTCAACTTTATCGATCGAACGAGAGAGAGAGAGAGAGAGAGAGAGAGAGAGAGAGAGAGAGAGAGAGAGAGAGAGAGAGAGAGAGATTTCATGGCGAAAAACAAAAAAATTTAATTCGTTTTTGCTCTTACAAGCAATTTCTCAAGCTCTGTTCACCTAGAGGTACAAGTACTACACTGAAATGTATGCTAAAGAGAACACTTTTCGATCGGTGCTTATTATCTTTCATCTCTATTTTCAGTAGCGCTTTTGTCACCACATAAGTAGGAAGTACAAAAAATGTCTTGAGTTTGTATTAAATACACAAGAAAATATGCACCATTAGATTTTACTGGTCCCATTATTTTCCGTGCATTTGCTTGCCTCAGCCTTAAATGTTCAGCAAAATAACAAATATTAAAAACTTTTCCTTGATTCGCTTTCCATTCTTAAAGGAATGCCTTCATGTTGATGACAGAAAATTACATATAGAATCATGTTATTATCATCATATATAAAACATCATGACAATATGAAATCAAATCTTTAACAAAAATCTTCTTACGAAAGCTGTAATATGCGACAGAGAGATAGACGTTTTTTTCTATTAATTAATGCAAAACTTTTACTTACATTTTATAGAACCTGTTGCACAATATTTACCTCCCGCTAAGTTCGAGTCACAAACGCCCGAAAAATTCTATGATTCTAGGAAGGTATTTTCTCCTCTATTTCGAAAGCTTCGAAATCTCTTCATTCCATTTTGTATTTGCATCTGATCAGTAATGACCGTAACCACAGGAAAACAAATCAAGGGCAACTCTCATCGTTCATTACAGCAAAGATATTGAGTGGCTTTATGGGTCTCATAAACCCTGTGCATTGATAGGTTTCCATTTTGCATCCGGAACATTCCTAAAATATAAAGTACATTTTACCTTTGAAATAAAGAGGTATTTCACAGTAATGTTGAGAAAATCGATAAATATATCCTTATTACCACTCTGAATGAAGTTTTTTTTTTTTTATAATTTATGGGGGTTGTTGTTTGTTTAGAACGTACTTTAAAGTATTATAATATTAATCAATTCTATTTTGAACTGTTTATAAAAGGGGTAATACACCAATTAATCCATGCCCGGAATTTGTAAGCTAAATACCTTCTTCGTTCGATAGTCTGATGCCTTTATTTTGTATATGACAGAGTTTCTATTTTTCATTTCAAACATCAAACCTTTATCAAATGTCCGTCAGTAAAATATCGCCGAGAGATATCAGCATACAAGTAGGATGCCCTGTTATACAGATATGAAAATATTGTACTATAAAATGTAGCAAAGAGCACCATATTTTTCCGTTAAAGATTTCCCATTTGCCAGAAGTGCACGTTCATGGATTTTCCATTCATCATGAACGACAGGCGAATATCCTATCCTGCTGTAACATACTGACAGGAGAGTTTCAAGTGGACTTTGTGTCTCAATTTTTTGATGAATGTCCGTCCGAGAGTTGCAATTTATATATATATATATATATATATATATATATATATATATATATATATATATATATATATATATATATATATATATATATATATATATATATATATATGGATATATGTATACATACATATATATAATATATATATATATATATATATATATATATAATATATATATATATATATATATATATATATATATATATATATATATATATATATATATATATATATATATATATATATATATATATATATGTGTGTGTGTGTGTATGTATGTATGACTGCAAATTCTATCAGGACATGGAGAGTGTATAAGGCTACATATACTATGAGAGGGAAGAACAATCACTACGACACTAAGAAAGCTGTAAGATATTGAAATCCCCATACAGTTGTATGATGAAATCATCATACAATAACAATCAGATAATCAATGTTTTTTCTTGGGCTCTAATCGATACTTATCTTTAATTATCTTCTCAATATATGATATGTACACTCCTTACCAGAAAACTTAACTCTCTCTCTCTCTCTCTCTCTCTCTCTCTCTCTCTCTCTCTCTCTCTCTCTCTCTCTCTCTCTCTCTCTCTCTCTCTCTCTCTCTCTCTCCTGAAGTAAAAACGTAGCGTGTTTAATGATACTAACATTTTGGGAGTAGTTAAAGTTTAGTTCCCTGAATTCATACAGAAGATGGTTTTTCTTTTGGTCATTAGTACCCAGGATCTTTACATCCAGTCCCCCTCTGCTCGAGAGGGGAAAGGGGAAAATTCCACGACAAACGCAGAATCGAGGGAAATCCGGAAAGATGTGTTTCATTGCCCCTGAAGAGCACATCTCTGAAGTTCCAAAGAGGGAGACCGGCGAGAGGAAAGGGGAATATGAGAACCATAGGTTGGATGTTGGGTGGGCAAGTGAAGGAAGAGCACTCTCGTTTTACTGTTTGTGCAACTTCGAGCGTATGAACTATTTTCTTACTCACAATATAAAAATGAGAACCATATGTTGGATGTTGGGTGGGCAAGTGAAGGAAGAGCACTTTCGTTTTATTGTTTGTGCAACTTCCAGCTTGTGAACTATTTTCTTGAAATATAAAAAGTTGATGTTAATTTGAATATTTGTTTTGCAAAGCTGCAGAATATAATTAATCTTTGATGCAGTACTGGAACCTCTGGGAGAAATAGTCACACATTTCTGATGTGTTAAATTACCAGCATTATATTTTCATCCTTTGTGTCTGCATGAAATAATTTTAATAAAAACTATTTCTGTTTGTTTTGAGAGCTGATTTTAAAATCCCCATATTAGTGTTCATCAACTCTTTTTAAATAGTCTGAGAAAGACTAGTAGGCTATTTACTTGCAGTCTTCCTTAAATAAACTTTTAAAAATAGGGTTCAACAGCCTTGTTTTTCAGGCTCGTGTAAATATTCGTTAAATTCGCATAAACAGTTATGTCATTATCAAGCAGATAAACACTGATTATGAAGAGGAGAAACTTCGGGAGGAGAATAATGACAACAATGAAGTTTAGCGGGACAATGTGAAAAATATTATAACAAACAAGGACCAATAATTAATATAGTGTTATAAGAAACTGCAAAAATGATGTACTAAAACATTCAGGATTGATTTTGTTCTGCATTTCTTTATCTTGCTAATTTTGTTCAGTCCTGATGACAATTTTAATATCTGAATATTAAAGTGTTTTGAAAATAGGCTTGACCTTAAATCAATAAACTAACTTCAGAAATGGTCTCCCCACCTCTGAAATCCCTGAAAGTGAGGTATTACATGACCCACTACTTTTATTAGAACAAAAGATTGGAAATTGCTCAACAGCCGAGATGGTGGCGGCTGTTATCTTGAGTTCCGGAAAATGCTCAGTGTTTTCTACGAGATTCCATAAAAGTTTGCAGCAATTACCAAGGACACAGGGTCGCCAACTAGACTATTGAGCTTTGCAGTAATTTTCTCTCACTTGAGTAAGTTAGGTTTCATGGTAGTGTATTAATTCCAGTATCCCAGTACTATTTTATAACTGAATCGTTGTACTTTATTAAAGCAGGTTCAAAATAACAAAAAATATGCTGTCAAAAGGACGAGTTAAAGTTACCTGAGCCCAAAAATGTGTAAACTGAACAAAAGAATTTTCCCCCTAAATAAAGAATGTACAAATGTTTGGCTCTTTAGAAACTGTGATACATTGCCTTTCAAATGATTTATATATCATTGTTATTAACACTAGGCATTGCACATTACCATCAGTTCAGACTGTAAGGGAATGCTATACGTATACATTTTAGATTAGTTAAATTTATAACAAAGGAAATCATTAGTGTCTTTCACTGAACCAGTAATTGTCTTCAATTACAGGGCACACCATGACAAAGGATCATTCTCTTCTAATTGGTATCTACATCTATTAAAATTCAAGAAGAACACAATGAAATTTAATAGTAGTGCGATGCAGGTGCAAAAGTACTTAAATCTTGCAGCACAGATTCAATATTAGACATACTGTAGAATACAAGAGAACAATTTACAAGCAATAAAAAAGCAATTAATTAGGAAGGAAAGAAAATATAATTCATGGACAAGGGATGCCACATTACTCGTCCCTTTTCAGTCAGCAATATATTAAATATATATGTAATTCAGAATGCTGTAGATTTTAATATTCTTACTATTTAACTTAGATTACGCATAAGTATGTAAATTAAAGACTTCTGAATCTTCAATATTACACTCAGTACACTCATTCTGATAAATGGAGACGTGCCACCCATTATACTCTTTTAACTTAGAGTCCGTCAGTGTGTGATGGAAACTTTCAAACCTATATTAGCAACAAAGTCAGACACAGATAGGCACACCCAGTCAAACATACTTTGGGGTTTCAAATTCCTTCTACAATAGACTTCGTATAACCTCCCGGCATTAACCAATCACATTATTGCATATTTATTATAAGACTTGCAATGTAAGATTCCGATTCAATCTTCGAGCTACTTCTAGGTTACAGGGAAGACCTCTGTAACAACTCACATTTTTGGCAAAAAGTTCATGTTATGACATACTTTTAAATAGTAAGAATGCTGTTCCATCAACTGTCAGTGACTAACAAGAGACGATTATGCGAACTTATCCAAGGAAAAATATAGTCACATTTGCATTTCACATATAAAATTAAATAATTATTGATTATTAATCTCAATCCCCATAGGTTATGAAAATGACTCACAATTACAAATGCTGGGTGAAACTGGTTCATAGTATTTACAACAGGGATGTAAGAGGGTTACCTTGTCATTCACTTTTAACACATTTAAAACAATAATATTCATAAAGGGGAAACCTACGACAAGACTTATCAATTTTGACACCCCTACTAAAAAGAGAGGGGGATTTCTTCAGCCTTGGACCTCTTCCAAAATCTTTTAATTTTATTGCCAGTTCCGAGGGTCACCTTTGGCGAAATACTCATAAAAATCAAGACAACATTTTGTCTACTTCTACCAACCAATAAAAAGACCAAAAAACAAATCGAATCCCAACCTCAACTCCTTTTCAAAAGACTTCATTGTGAAGGGCAATGTTAATATGCTCTTTATCTACGTGCTTTTATCTCTCAATCCCCACTCTCAATCTTGTAAAGCCGTCTAACGAAGCGAATACCTGATTTACAGATGTACGTGTACTTCGGCAGCACAGAAACAATTTAAAACTCTTAATTATTTCACAATAAAACAGTTTGAGACTAAATAATGCATACGAGCTGGTCGGCTAAGACATTCCTACTTGGGAGGGTTATTTTTAAGTAATGTGAATCTATGCTGGAATCAGTTTACCTGACATAATTAACGGGTGATTCTACTTGATTTGTTCATGAAATTATCAGAGACTAACACAACACAAATTCAAGTAATTCAAAATCGACTCTGCACAACTCATTATTGTATAAAAATTGACTATTTCTAATTAAGAAAGCCAATAAATATATATCATACAGAATAAGTGTTATTTTTCGTAACCCTATTTGCAAGTTGGTTTCGCTTTTTACTCTTCCAACAATCGAAAACTCTTTACATTCTGTATAGGTTTTATATTTATTAGAGTGATTTATTGTGTTGAAATGTTCACGTTCAACAGCCTCCTACCAATTATAACTATGTCTTCTATGTGATTCTGTGCGAAACGTCCATAGCCTATGAAATAGATTTGAATATTTTAGAATCTCTTTTAAAAAAAAAAAAAGACAGTTCCATCTCTAAATATCCCCTGTCATCTAAACAACTGTTTGTTTCTTAACACGCTGTTAACAAACTTGCCATTCCTTTTTCAAACGGGTCCTTTCAATTTCCTTACTTCCTTTGCTCGGGTGTTTTGTGTCTTACTGTGTTTAATTTATTATAGTGATTTTCAATTGTTTCAGCCTTGGAAAGGCGACTTGGAAGAGTGTCTCAAAACGTCGGCCAATAGACGTTCTTAATTGTTAGACGTCCATTAGCTATAATTTATTAAGATGCCATACATATCCATTAGTATATCACTATATATGTACATACATATATATATATATATATATATATATATATATATATATATATATATATATGTGTGTGTACATATATATATATACATATATATATATATATATATATATATATATATATATATATATATATATATATATATATATATATATAGATAGATATATACATATAAATATAGATATATATATATATATATATGTATATGTATATATATATATATATATATATATATATATATATATATATATATATATGTGTGTGTGTGTGTGTGTGTGTGTGTGTGTGTGTGTGTGTGTGAACTGGAACAGGACAGAAAGAACCACGTTCATCCTTTAACTTGTGCCAGAAAGAGCATGAATCTCCAATACATAAAAAGATAAAAACCTACTACATGCCTCTTTACACGATACACAAAAGGTCCAGATAAGGTTATTTTATGGCAACCCTTCCCTCGCTTTGCTAATCCAGCAATCTTTTTATTACATTCCCGTTCGACAGATCCCAATATCTGACACTTTCAACAAACCCACCCCGTTGCATTCCGTCTTTATGGTAAAAAACAAAGAAACGCTCATATACTTTTTTTTTTTTGTTTCGTTTTATACTTTTAATCACGTCATGATGTCTACAGCTCTCTCACTAAAAGAAAACAGCTTTAATTTCGTAGCCAGACACAACAAAAAGCTGATGTTGATGTCTTCTAGTTTTATTTTATTTTTTATCTCGTTCAGCATCGATATTTCACTCTGATACAGAATTGTAGCTAAACAAACCCACTAACTACTGAACTTTTGATTCTCTAAATTTTTGTATTTATATTATTTGTCTCATCCACATGTTCACATTGATTCAAGGAAACCTTCCTTACTCTCCCTCTCTCCTTCTCTCTCACTATATATATATATATATATATGTATATATATATATATATATATATATATATATATATATATATATATATATATATATATATATATATATATATATATATATATATATATATATATATATATATATATATATATATATATATATATATATATATATATATATATATATATATATATATATATATATATATATATATATATATATATATATATATATATATATATATATATATATATATATATATATATATATATATATATATATATATATTGCTATTATGCGCTTGGTGACATTTATATACACAAATATTAAGCCACAAATATCGCTTAAAATACATTTCACCATACCTCAAGAATAACTTGCCCCCAAGGGGAATTATAATTGATAAGTTTTTCTGACAGGATTCGAACCATGGCCTAGTTTAGAAAGGAAGAAAGACAGTACCTTTGACCATCTGGATATCAAGAGCGATTTAAGGTGATATCGACCTAATGTACAAATGCCTTCTAATTCGTGTTTTGCATTCAGAATCGATATCATTCCATCTTCACCATGATATCTGATTGATTGATAAGTTTGTAACAGTTAGTTATTTTACAGCTGTTAACCAGAACAACACATGAACGATAATCAAAATCTTCCCCCGTGAGACTACACCTTCACGTAACAGGAGGAAGCTGGGGGCCTGTCCTTAGATTTTTTATGTTGACATATTGACCCAGCCATAAAGACCTCATAACTTCTGACTTCCCTCACCGTTTTTAACGTTGCACTTATCAGCTTCCGTAGTAGGATTCGAATTCATGCACGAGAGGTTTGCCGATGGAATGTGAACAATAAAGTATTTTCTAATGTAGGAATGAGGGACAGCTTAGTTTATTGTGCTTTATGGAGACCTCAGGAAGTTCATATAATTGCTTTTGAACACTGCACACTAGTGATGATTCTTTTAAAGAATAAGAAAAAATCGACCCATTCAACATTTCGATGAAAAAAATGATATACTTTTGAAGGGATTTGATGAATGTATCGAGAAAGGTGACACAGCTTATCATAGCTGTATTTGCTCTAAATCTGAAATCGCAAAATATTGGTTTGTTGCGTTGTTAAAAAAAAAAAAAAATAGAAACAACATAACAGAAACAACAGAGGCTAAAGTGACAAGAAGGTCGAAGATATATGGCATGAATGATAGGCTGATAAAACTGAAGGCCTATGGAGCATATAAATGATAGAGGCTGGTTTATGGTCATCGATATCTCAGGCAAGGAGTGTTATCTCCATGGCTGCTCTTTTTTTATTCGGTGAAGGTAAAAAAGAAAACCATAGGGTAGAGGATGTTAGTGAGAGTTTTATGAGGAAGGCTGTTGAACAATCCAAGGCTGGGAAGGTGCTACTAGTGATACTATATTTATATAGAGGCGAGTTGAATCAGCTAGTGAAAATTTGGAATTTCTATGAGGAGAAAGTTGTAATCAGACAAAAAGAAAAATAATAAGGCTTAATGAAAAAGCGGATGATTTGTATTCTAACATTATAGAATCAAAGATGAAATATTGTGTGTGGTTTATTTACGAAGAGTGGGAAATATCTATAGATAAAATTTGCAACTAGGCAAAAGTTATCTAGATAGAAAGAATCTTGAAGTACCTTATTACTGGATGTGACTAGTGACAGTTACGAATGGAGGAATCGAGCGTAGATGCTCTCTGAAAGATATCATATGCGCCAAGACTTCGAAATTAAGAGAGTTGACCGGTATTGCACACATATACACAGAAAAGATTGGGGAAAGGGTTTATTAGACATGAAAGCTTTGAATAAGATATCTAATTCTATCGGCACATTGAAAGAAGATACAAATATAAAAATATAAAAGGACTTATAGTTTGAAAAAAAGGCCTGAACTATTCTGTTCTATATGTGAGAATGTATAAGATGGAATACATTTTATACAAGCGCATATGCACATACACACACACACACACACACACACACACACACACATATATATATATATATATATATATATATATATATATATATATATATATATATATATATATATATATATATATATATATATATATATATATATATACTGTATATATACGCGTGTACGTTAATTTATATAAGGTTTGGTGTATGTGTGAGCGTTTGTGTGTACTGTATATTTAAACTACAAACAATAATATCAAAGGTAAAACAAAAGTACATAGTAAAAAAAAATAAATTACATACACCAGGCAACGCAAAGCCTCTTATGCTTTGAGGTTAAGCCCGAACAGGCAATTACTAATTTTACTGGAAAAGTTTGAGAACAATATCCGATCAGTCACATTTGTGCACTAGCCTTTATGAAACAATGAATTCCTCGAAAATTCCTATTCTTATGTTAGTAAAGAAGGTTTTCGATACGGAAGTTTTAAAGCTTCACCAATATTTAGCAAACGGTAATTATCTGGAGTAATTTACACAGTGAATGCTTTCACCGTTTTATCAAAATTCGCCTTTTCTCTCAGTTTTGTCGAGGTAGATAATGAGTTTACCTCTTAACTTGGAATCGTTCTATTTCATTGTAACACCTATAATAGAGTATATTCCCTTTCCTTTCTTCACCCTGCAAAAAAAAAAAAAATATATATATATATATATATATATATATATATATATATATATATATATAATATATATATATATATATATATATATATATATATATATATATATATATATATATATATATATATATATATATATATATATATATATATATATATATATATATATATATATATATATATATATATATATATATATATATATATATATATATATATATATATATATAGAGAGAGAGAGAGAGAGAGAGAGAGAGAGAGAGAGAGAGAGAGAGAGAGAGAGAGAGAGAGAGAAATACATTTATATCGAAAGTGGATTTTCCATTCTTCGTAAAAAAAAAAAAAAAAGAAATCTACAACAAAGCCGAAAATCATTAATTCGAAAACTAGGGTCCTACATTTGAATTCACATAGTTTAAGAACATTTACACCATGAATTCACACGCATTAAGCGCATGGAGGAAGGCGCCTAGTATAATCAAGCACACGTGGAAATTCATCGCAAATTCATATCAAGTACGACTGGACACGTTCAGGGAAGCGGGAAATTATGCGCATTCATCTTTTAAAAAGAGAAACATAACACTAGGGCTCAGAGGCAACGCTTCTGCACCGTCTTTCCTTTACACAACAAAGCCAAACGTATTGTTCATTCATACTTCATAAATGCAAACGAATTTCAAGGATTAGCCGTCGCTTAGCGTATTCCCAAGGAAGAAATGCCAAACCAGATATGTAACTAGGATGTGAGGGATGTTACCTGTATTGCGAATATAAATTTGAACAAAGGAATTTGCATGCAAGTACTGCATTCCCTTGATATAAACATATAGATAGATAGATATAATATGTTTCTGTTAGTTACAGTTAGTACATGAAAGGATATGTTTTGCGGCATTCAGCACATTCCAGCGCACAGGCGAATGCCTAATGGCCTTTTGAGCTCAGTACGGAGTGCCCGAACGAAAGCTACTTTTAGACACAGCTGTATCAGTGACGCATGGCCAGAATGGCTCATCAGCATTTTGTCTCGAATGTTCTAGAAGCCCTGTCCGGTTAAAACCCAGAATACGGAAGTATCGTGAAGAAGGTGTACGTACGTTTGTTGGTGATGAAAAGTGGCTTGTAGGGTAAGAGTTGAGAGCTTTTGTGAAAAAGCCATACACTCGTTTTGGAGGAGCCGAAGGGCGAGGACCCTGGGACCTGGTTCCTTACTGGAAGGGTGCAAGTTAAAGATAAACAGTAAATTCAGATTTTTATCATTTCCTTTGATATTTATCTCTATGTGGGGTAATGGGGTTCATGTGAACTGAGTTGGTGTTGATACTAATATGGGATGATTTCTCTCTACAGATGTTTCATGGACAGTCATGCAAAGTCATGCACATGCATGGGTAGACAGGTGTAGACACACCTACAAATGGACATGGCCAATTAAGTGAACTAGTGACAAAAGGACACATAATTAAAATGGGGATTAAGTAATGATTAGGGGTTGAGATGGGAAGAATCCCTCTTATAATTCTTGTGACTGATAACATGTTTGGGAAGATATTCATTTACCTTTTTCTTTCCATTTTAGTATTATGTTATTTACTATTTTTTTAAACCAGGTTTGTTTTATGTTAGATATGCAGAGTAAACTATTTTTGTAAACCAGGTTTGATTATATATATATATATATATATATATATATATATATATATATATATATATATATATATATATATATATATATATATGTGTGTGTGTGTGTGTGTGTGTGTGTGTGTGTGTGCTTGTGTGAGCGTGTGTGTATGTATGAGTAACGTGCATGTACCTATGTATTTGATTTTAAGTTTAAATTGCTAGTTTTCTGGCCTATCCCATAGATGGTAATTATAGCCTCTAACTCCATGAATGTTAGGTCATTATTGTTGATTAGCCATTTATCGAATAATTTTACGTCCACTTTATGATTTGGTAGGCATGGAAATTTATGCATGCCAGCCACCATTTCTGGAACTAGTGCTAGTACTTCTTGTCCAGTGCATCAACGGTGGTGAAAAATGGTTCATACACAGAGCCCTCGAGTTTGAAATCCAACAAACTTCAGGGGACTTGAGCAGCATAACGGCATCTTCCTACTCTTTACAACCTATGATATTTCTTCAAAAACCTACAGGAAACTTATAACTATGCCAGTAACTTATGAAGAACAGGAGGAAGTAGTTCAGTAATGCCAGATTATATACCAGGCCAAAAAACTTTTCGCTTCGCTCAGCGCTTGGTGGATTCCACACCTCTGTGGCTGTCATGCAATTGGGACAAGGTGCGACAGCAGAGGCTGAAGGAACTACAATTCTTGCTCTGTACAAGATGAGTTCACCATCATTGCAGAGGTCACTCTGTATCTTCCAGTATGAAAGTAAGGAGTTGTGGAGATCATGTCAATTTGAAGGAAATACTGAGGTGACACAACGAAGTAGATGAATGTATAAAGGTCTTGTTGTGGTGTGAAAATCTTGGAGATGACTCTGCAGACTCTTCTGAGGATGTAACAGTGTTCCCAGCCATGATAGCTCAGAGATGGGCGGCGAAAGAAGCACCTGAGATTTTGTTCTCTGGTCTGTGGTAGCTGAGTTGCCAGCATGCCTCACAGCTGTGAAGAGGAAGAGCAAAATTTTCTTCTTCAGGCGCTGGAGCGGGGGTTCTCAACAGCTTCTAACATGTAGTGATTCAGTATAGGCATGGGGGGGTGGTGATCTGTCATTACAACAAAATTCTATAGATCAGCTAACTATAGCCCACATTTTAACACCACCTAGATGACAGCTGGCATCTCAAGCTCAATGGTGGCATAATGCATCTCTGCATCAGTAAGACACCGAGAGCAATAATGAAATAGACGTAGGTTTCCACCACCAAGGTCCTGCAGGAGGGCATATTCAATGCCATTGAGGCACAAAGGACACCAGTTGGGTCTGGGTCAAAAAGGGCAAGAACAGGTGGACTGGTGGGAGCTAACTTCATGTGTTGGAAAGCCTCATTGCTTCTGCAGGTGGTGTTGTAGCAAAGATGGGTAACTCCTTGCATCTGTCGACATGTTTTACTTCCAAAATGGGCTTATGGAAGCCTGAAGATTGAAATAAAGACTGTTGGATATAATATCCTAACAACTTCTTCACCAGCCCTGAGACATCACAACTCTTGCAGGAGGAGTATTATGAACAAAAGGCATCTCTGATACATTTTGCATCTGTTGATGGATTATTGATGCGTGTCCTTTGCAGTTCCACGAGACAATCAGCTTGTAGGATAACTGTATAGAAAGACCTCTACTTATAACTACACAGATCGTGCAAAGTAAAAAACACCAACTGGCTTCTGAGTATTACTCAACTTCTGGCTGTGGTCTGCAGGTGGAAGGATTACAAAATAGTGACAGTGCTCTGTAATAAAAACTGTTTTTTTTTCTGTGCAGAAGGTCCTCATTTACAACAAGGATGAAAAGGAAAAGGGGCGTTGATAAGAGTGATAAGTTGGTGCATCTATGCCAGGCTCCCATGAAATCGAAGAAGTGGTATCTAAGGCTCTTTGCATACTTCTTGGACCTATGTACCATAAACACTTGGCCCCTCGATAGAAGAGACTGTTGCTCTTGAGCATGCCCAAATGTCCCTGAAATACTGCAGACTTGATGGGACCAAGTTGGCAAAGTGCACAAAGTCTCCACTTAGGAGAACTCATGAATTCTAATGCCTTTGACTCGATCTTGGCAAGGCCTGAGCCATCAAGGGGTCAGCAGTCCATCATGCCTGATAATAGTGTCAGGTCTGAAACACACAAAACTCCTCCGACCATAAGCAGACATGTAAGCACTGAAGTGAGAACAACAATATTATGAGACCACACATAGCCTGCTCAGCGTAAACACTTCATTTGTGCATGAAACCAAACAAGGATTGTTTCCTCGAATTCCACATGAACTAAATGTATTTCCAATATTCCTTTGCCCCAGATGTACAAATTAGAGTTGGTATTTGCATATTTTTCTGTTTTCATATGTACTTTGTCCACTCTACTAGTTTATAAGTTATATTATTGCTGTAGGTTATATTCCCTTGCATTTTCCTGTTACAATTCGGTCAAATTTATGGGTATTTTCATGTTTCCATAAAGTAAAAGGCAAATCTTAGTATTTTGTATATTTTTGTATTCTTTATAAAAATAATGTTTAATAGTAAGTTTATAATAAATATTAGTTACTTTACTGAGTTTAAATATACGTTCCCATCCTGGAAGATTTATATGCTTAATTTAAAAAAAAGTCATATGAGCAAAATCTCTTATGTTTTGGCTAAGTTTTACAATATATGGTTATCTTTTTTTTAATTATCTCCATTATTTCTAGGAGTGCCCGGTCAGGGTTAAAATTACACAAGTGAAATTCTAACTTCCGACTATTAAATATTTCAGGTCTCCTAGAGTGATGAATAAACAAAGAAAAATGAGACTAATGAACATATCACATCATCATCCACAGTCAACTGATCCAACATGATATCACACTGTCATTAATCTTTCACTCATTTGTCAGTGGTGTGGAGTGTTAAAAAATAGGACTGTTTTTTTGACAGAGAAATAGTGCCACTTAATTAGTGAAATGTTTGGTAAATATGTGGCTGTTGAAATAAGTATATATCTATTTAATGACAGTGGAAAATCCTTTCGCTGTTCAATCACTTCTCATATTCATTCATTTGGATTATAATCCGCTGAGGCTCTATCTGCAAGCTGTATACCCTTTAGGTTTGTTTCACACAAATGTTTGCATATTTCTTATTTATATAATAGTAATAATTACTAGATTTAACTTAATCTTTTCTGACGAGCAGATACTACTATTCGATTCTGATACTACATAAAACAATTATATTTTACGTGATTATAGTAATTACAAATATCAATTTTTCACCACCGTGGGTCATGATAAATATATATTTTTTTTAAATAATAAAATAAAGTACTACTGGTTACTTTGTTAAGAAATTCCGTTGGCGATCAACGACAGGGTTGTTAAGAAAAATGTGGAGACCTGAGCTAACTGTTGTAAACAGTGAAATCTAGAGAAAACAATGCTAAAATTTGGTCTTCCAACTGACCTCTTATTTTGAAAAAACTAGGTTAAAAAAAATAAATGAAAAAGGGAATAACACTTGTGAATTGCTGCAAACCTCTATAGTATTGTACCGATTTGCTATGGATTAGCTCAGGGTCAGTCAAAAACTGTCCAGTCTTTGCCATGGTCTGAGAGTTGCTACAATCCCATTCTGAACTTTTATGAACGGAATGTGCGCCGCCATGGTCATGTGATGACACTGGTCTTATATGAGTAAAAACCCCTTCCCATGAATTAACAAGGACAGTTCATGGTCTCTGTAAACACAGAGATCCAAAACAAATTAGCTAAAAACCTCCCAAGATGCGTTGCCTTCGATATGATCCACAACCAAAATAAACCTACAAAATCACCCAAAATTGCAGGAATTTGCGGGAAATCGTAGTAGGGAATGACAAGTCGTGACAAATCGTGAAATGACATAGGTACTTGTAAACAACTAGAATAATCCATAGTCAGTTTTGGGCTATTCGTCATAATCATAGTCAAGATATTTCCTATTGGATAAGTCGGTGATTTGGAAGTGCATTGTGCGAGTTTGTAACTTGAACGCAGTCAATTCGTAGGTGAGAATTCAGAGACCAAAAACCGTAAAGATTTTCAATTTTGGACCGTTCATGTCGTTCTTGAGAACAGTTCGGGAGGATGGGAAGGGTACCTCAAGAAGCTTTTAACAGGATGTAAACATATAAACAAAATAAATAACAAAGTGACAGCTCCTTTAAAAATCCACATTTCAAAAGCATAGTAGATACTGTTATTGCATCCGAATGCAACGTGTAAAAATTTTACCAAATCATGATACTTTATGTTAGTTAAAAACAGGCTATGTTTGTTTGTGTGTGTGTGTGTGTGTGTGTGTGTGTGTGTTTGTTTTGTGTGTGTGAGAGAGAGAGAGAGAGAGAGAGAGAGAGAGAGAGAGAGAGAGAGAGAGAGAGAGAGAGAGAGAGTCCCTGTTAAACCAGGACAATCCATCACAAGTCTACAATATACACTGACAACGGACCGTAATCCTTTCCTATCGAGATGGATCCATTCCAGTCTCCCAGTTTATATATTGCCTTAAGCGAGTGATGTGTATCGCTTCCTGACACATTCATGAATCTCTCTCTCTCTCTCTCTCTCTCTCTCTCTCTCTATCTTAACATGCCTTAAAATGTGTACTGTTTCCATGAATAACGTAAGCAGACACGAGTCACGGATCGTGTTATAGGGACACAAGGTAAACCAGAAGTAGATGAACAGTAGATAATAACATTGATTTTGAGATTACACATACAGTTATATTAACTAATACAATTAAATTTTCTTGTATAGATGATACAGATAGAAAATATTATATATATATATATATATATATATATATATATATATATATATATATATATATATATATATATATATAATTTTATATATATAATAATATATATGATTTTATATATTATATATACAGTTATATTAATATATATATATATATATAAATATATATTTATAAATATATATATATAATAATATATATATATAAAACAAACACCATCGTTATAGTATAACCCTAACACAAATTCTATTCCACCTACTGTCCACCTAGTTTTTGTTCACCCTATTAGTCAAAACGTATTATATCACAACTTTCCCACAACAGATACAATGGCAGCTATAACCCTATTGCTCATTCATTCATCAAGGCTGAATCAACGGTGATTTAATTATAAGAATGTTTCATCCTCGCCGATTTCGAGAATCCAATCAACTGTACTTTCATTTAGCCATCAGTTTTTGTTCCGAGTGACGAAACGGCAGAAGTTTTTTTTTTTTTTTTGTAACTGACTTTTTGAATTAAGTAGCAAAAAATATCTAATTATATTACCGCACCGAAGAAGCAAAGCACATCAGTTTCACCACCAAACATTAAAGCATTTTCATATGCAATCATACCTACAAATAAACAAAATACGTAAGTATATCTATATATATATATATATATATATATATATATATATATATATATATATATATATATATATATATATATATATATATATATCAATATGATATATCAACATATTGTAACATACAATTAATGGGATCATTATGATTTTTATGGGAACACCAATTCTTCCAGCCAAGAATTTGTTTTAAACCTATTATTACATAATATTATAAAAAAAGAGGATTTAATCTTAGAGTTAATTGGGTTAGAGTTCTTAGTGGCAGTAGTAGATAGTACGTTTAAAGTTAAGACCTAAATTCTCTAAAAAAGAAAAAAAAATGATGATTGGTTACCATTCTGCATACACTGATTCAGGTGAAATTCCAGTGCTTTAGGTGGGTGATTACTAAGTGTCCAGAAAAGGACACTTAAATATATATCTACACACACACATATATATATATATAATATACATAGATATGAGTAATCATTATATATATATATATATATATCCTATATATATATATATTTATATATAAGTATTATTCTAAAGCTGAGTAATCAATATTATCCTTTTTTAACAGCAGTTCATTATATACCCCTCCTCACACAATACCTTTTATATATATCTATATACTTATTCTAATAGTTTCCTATGTGTGTTGAATCCATTATATATATTTAATAATATATATATATATATATATATATATATATATATATATATATATATATATATATATATATATATATATATATATATATATATATATATATATATATATATATATATATATATATATATATATATACTATGTATGTATGTATACACGTGTTAAAAGAAATGGATTCAACATGGGAAACTAGGAAACTTTGGGATACGTGCAGATAAATATACGAATTTTTGTAACAGACACTGTGACATTTTTTATATTCACAAACCTTACGTTACAAATGCCGTTTAACTTCAAATTCACGTAAACTCGAGATAACTACTGAAATGGAACTTATAAGTGATAAGCAATCCGTCACTATGTGGATTTGACCCACCGAATGGTTGGAATCGACGAAACATTCTGTTATCATAAGAAGCGTAGGCTGTTACCGATTCTCTTGTACACATACCTGTTGAATTCCTCTCCCATGTTTATTCCAAAGTTTCGGTACGAAAACATTAGCAAGGCAAGTGTAAACTTGATACATCAATCTCAAAAGAAATATGCAAGAAATTTAAATTTGAAAGAAGGTACTAGAAAGACGGGGAAAATGGAAGCAGCACTCCAAGAGGATTTGCAAAATTTGATCTGTTGCACATGAGGGCAGTACTCCGCCTACAAACATCTGTCAAGTGGAAATACTTGGTTTACAACCGTATGTGTGTTCGTATGTACTGTCTTGTTAGCATATATATTACGAATTTCAATCCCTTTGTATCAGTCGTCTCTTGGCAATGCAGCGGACACCAGCCAGGTTTGCAACCATTTTTCATGTCTACCCTGTGGGGTTTCATTTATAAAATAACGTGTAAAAGTGATTATAAGCACATGCACACAAACACACTCGCATTCACACGCACACACGTATATATATATATGTGTGTGTGTGTATGTATTAGTATATATATATATATATATATATATATATATATATATATATATATATATATATATATATATATATATATATATATATATATATATATATATATATATATATATATATATACAAATATATAAAACAAGAGTTTATAAATTAAACTTTACCATGTGTGTGACACTACTTTTGACATCAAGTAAGTTATTTTAGCTCTATCGATTTCCATTACATATTGGATTACAATAGCCATTTTCCAGATGGGAAATGTTGCAGGCATTAAGTAAAAGGAAAAAATCCTAGGTGTTCATCAACGCTCATACATATTTACAGAATAACTCTATCTACCTAAACAACTAATATGAAAAAAGAACTGGTTCATACGCGTTTGCTACGATTTTAAACATTTCCTGAAAGATAATATAATCAATTGCTCAAAAGTAATATTATTTTAATATTAAAATAGTTTAGTCATAAGAATGTATACAAAACAGATGAATGAACACGCCCCAAATAGGATGCATTGCTTTTTTTGCGTAACCTGGAGTTGCCATCTAGCGATCAACACCGGCATACTCCCATCTGTACAGTGGTGTTAAAAAAAAATTTTTTTCTGGAAAATTTCGGAACCTACATGGAAAAAAAATAAATGTAGGTCTAGTCTTTCAAACTTGCTTATTACATTCTTAAACCTCTGCAGTATTTTTCGTTTGTCACTTGTTGATATTGTTACCTTTGTACACTCAGGAAGGGATGGCAAGAAGAAATGCAGATAAACTGACATGTTAGCGAAAACAGAGCAACAAAACTATCAGGTCTTTCAATATACCTTACGGACTACTCAAATCTTCCTCTTTAAAGACAAGGACCCCGTTCGATAGGGCATAATACTTATAGAGTTGAGCTGACCTTCCCTGAGAATCTGAAACAGTTCAGGATTTACTCTTCTCCTCATTAAATTTCAATGTAAGCACCAATATCCCTCTAGAGCTTATTCTCCTCCTTAACGGCAGAATAAAATTCGTGTAAATTTTGAAAATTCTGGGGAAAAAATTATTCTTTGTTTTCTGTCGAACCCGTTCGGGATTTAGTTTCCATAAAGCCATGTATACGTTGCAAAATTCCACTGGGAGGAGAATCAAAATCTTTATCTATCGTGCAGTTTGTGGTATTCATCTTCTTGCTAAACCTAGTTTTCAAGTCGTGACGGTTCTAGAACCATCTAAGATGCAACATAATATCTGTGTTTGCTGGTGACGGCAGTTTTAGTCATTCGTTTCACGGAACTCTTTTATTGTTCCCTTTAACGACGACAATGGTGGGAGGGGGGGGGGGGAAGGATGGTGATAGCAGCTTCACCACACGATCAGAGAAGTTAAGCTACGTTGGCCAAATGGATGATTATTTGGAAACGGCAGGCAAACCAGCTGATTCCCAGAAGACGATCTGTGGGAAGGAATAAGGGGGCAAAACAGGTGGCTGCCAGAATACCTGATGGTTTCCTACGCACAGTGTCTCACAATCGTCCAGCAGGTGTAAAATAGCGAAGATAAAACTACACCTATGAAAATGATGGATGTGGATTAAGAAACCCTTTACGATGTCAACAAGTTTCTAAGAAGTAGGAGGGCTATGCCCGCCACAGATCAACCGAACTTGATGGTCTGATGATCGAAATCTCATGATCGTGAACAAGATCCTGGCCCAGGTGTGAGTGACGAGCAGGATCTGACAAATGAGGAAAGGGAAAGTGGTAAGCAACATGAGGTTAGCATCACGGCTAGGAAGGTAAGAAATCAACTGAGAAAGGTGCCACGCATGGAAAAATTGCTCACCAGCTACAGGAACGTGTAGAAGTAATGGATGCACCACACTGGGTGACAACTGACAGAATAACACTAGAGCAAGAAGACCAAGTGAAGGGCAATGCAGTTAGTAACTTCTAAATTATAACACGCCTGCCTTGTAATAGATGATGAGGTGTTTAGGAATTGCAAGAAAAGGGAGACAAACAATTATGACAGAGCTGCAGAAAACTTGCTAACCTTAATCTACACCACAATGCAGCACTGGAAGACAACTCAAACAGCATCAGAAATCACACAGGTAAGGTATAACATTAAAAGAGAAATTTTCAGAGGAGATTCACTATCTCCATTGCTGTTCACAGTCTCCTTAATACCAGTGATAACTGCATGTTGGAAAACTTGGAGTCTTTATCAACTTGGAAAGTGGGGAAGCCATCATTCACCTTATGGAAAAGATGCTAAGAGCTTGGGTTCTCATGTACATGGAAATGAAGTTTGGTACTCATAAATGCGCAGTTATAAATACAGTAAAAGCGAAAGACAATCTATGGTGAAGGGATACAATTCCCAGATAAAAGATTCTTTAAAGATTTAGGAGAAACTGACTACAAGTACCTGGGAATCATGGAGGCTAACAATATCAAACACCAGGAAATGAAAATAAACACCAGAAAGGAGTATGCCTGTAGGATAAGGTTCATGCTCAATTGTGGAGACATTGTGAAGGAAATCAGTGCATGGACTGTGCTAGTAGTGAAATACAGTTGAGGAACAGTGGATTAGACAAATGAAGACCTAGAAAATTTGGACAGTAAAACAAGTGTGGCAAGGCTCTACCTAACAAGAAAAGAGGAAGAGCATTACAAACTGCAGAGGACTGTATCAACATCAAGAAATGAGTACTTGAGTAGGTCCTTAAGCATAGTCAAGATGTGTGGTTGGTAACACTTTTGAATGAAAATTCATTACTATCGACAAAGAGTTCAACACATATAAGTCAAGGATCATAAGCCAAAGAAATGAGAATTGGGGGAAACAAATGAACGAATGGCCAGTGCCAGAGGCAGACTCAGGGTGTAGGTAGAGTTGAGAGTTGGCAATGACTTGACTATGGGAGGGTTCTAGGAGACTGAAGGCATGTTGATGGCAGCAAAGGGCCAAGAACTAAAACAAAAGAACAGAATAAAACAGATAGCCAAAAATCAATATTGCCTATGTGTCGCAAATATGAACAGTACTGAGACAACACCCATATCATAAATTAATGCCAGCACTCATCCTACAAATAAAAGAATGATGTAAGGATTGACTATGTGACGCAGGCTTGAAGACCTGACTTTGGTAAACAAAGAGAACCAGAAAGTATCTCTGATCACTGTAGCTAAGGTCTTAAGACGGAAATAAGGAAACTGTAGCAAGCTGAAGTGGAAGTAGTATCTACCTTCCCAGGAGTACTTAGAGTAGTACCTAAGAACCTTTGGAGAGACCTGAGGATGATTAGATGTAAATACCTCGAACTGGACTTTCTCCAGAAGTGTACTGTTCGTCACATTAAGGATAATTAGGAGAGCCCTGGAATCCCCAGTAAGCAGGATGCAGCTTGAATTTAGAATATAGATATATCAAATTAGCAAAGCTGTGAGGACAACAAATGGTAAAAATAATCTGTTACACTTCTATTCGTTACGCGATTGTACTGCTACTAAGTTACTACAAAATTAATGTGGCATAGCGTTTTGTAAGTTATCCAAGCGTTGCATCAATGCAAAATGTCATATGTTACCTAAAACAACCAAGAAAGTTAAGCTTCCTATAGTAATATTAATTGTAACCAGCGATATCAATAAAATAACTAGTGCTGGCTTTAAATAAAGAGGCCCCACCCCTAGCCAACATTCCCTCCCCGAAAGAATTCAATCACAAGACATTGTCCTACCTTTGGATATTAGGCATCAGCGTCGGATGCATCCGATAGTTCATAAAATGTAATGTCCATGTTGTTTCAGTTACCAACGGTGATTGAACATTTACTATTGCAAAGACCTAAATACGCTAATTTTTTTTAGCAATATCAGCATCTGACAAAGGGGTTTGACCTTAATTTAGCAGCTAGGAAGTAAATGTATTAGTACATACATTTTTCATTTCCATTAAATTTCCACAGACGGTGAGAAAAGAATTGGAAAGATGTGGCCGTCAGCTTGACACGTCTAAATTACTGCATATAGAGCTGGACAAGATTCACTCTTGTTAATCTTCGTCTATTAACTCGCTAAATTGAACATGTACTTAAATTGCCGAGATATGCTGAAATTATAAAAACTTCTGATACAATCTTTTTCATCGCAAGTTGAGTACAACCTCAGACATTTTGAGCCTGAGCTGTGTATTGAAGGGTATTTCCTTGAAGTCTACACTATTTCCTATTGGCAGGTACATGACTAATGGTCTCGTCGGCCGGAGGGGGAAGAAAACAAGTAAAAAATGCGCCAAAGTTTCCTCGGAGCGATCGAGTTTTCTGTTCAGCGTATAATGTTGTATGAAACTCTCAGCCACGACCCATGAAACTCTCAGCCGCGTCCCATGAAACTTTCAGCCACGGCCGGGTGGTGACCTGTGTTGTTGGCACCTATAGCGGTGCCAGACGCACGATCATGGCTAAACTTAACCTTAAATCAAATAAAATCTACTGAGACTAGAGGCTGCAATTTGGTATGTTTGATGCTGCAATTTGGTATGTTTGATGACTGGAGGGTGGATGATCAATATAACAATTTTCAGCCCTCTAGACTAAATCTGAGGGCGGACAGAAAAAGTGCGGACGGACAGACAGCGCCATCTCTATAGCTTTCTTTTACAGAAAATTAAACAAGTCAGAAGGATACCTGTTATATTTCACTGAGGGAAGGAATACAAGAGCAAATTCACAGACGCTCTACCCAGGTTAAATAGTCCAACAACAACATGGACGTTTCCAAGAAAACAGGGTGGATCAGAACAAAATTCTTAGTGTCATTCGTCAGTCATCCTATAAATCTGATCTTGCACACAGAATCGAGAGTTGTTTCTTTCCATTTCGCTCGTCCATCAGTCATGTGGCTTCCAATTGGTGACGGAACAAACATCCAGCAAAAAGGTTTCACTATGTTTAGGAAATTTCTCTTGGGTGATAGGCGACTTCTATTTAAACCATTTTTCTGGCTGTTTTTCGTTTCATATTTTTGGAGATTCAAGTTAGTTGATGCAACATTTCCTAAAATACATTTCATGGTTCTTCTTGGTAAAATTGCAATTGTATTTTTTTATATTTATCTTCAATCTCATTTAACCTTCAAAGGTTAAATGAGGTTGAAGATAAATACAAAAAATACAGTTACAATTTTACCATGGATAGGTCCCATGACTCAAAAAGTGATGAGAGGTAAAGAGATAACTTTGAGGAGCAGGTGTCTTTTGAAGAGTGGATTACAAAGCTTAAGCATACATTTATGGTTCTCTTCAAATTTAAAATTGAAAAATCCCTTTCTAAGTACTACCTATAGTGTTTTCACCCTCGTATTTATATTTCGATGTTGAAAAAGCTAATTTAGTTCATGGGCTGTTGACGAATAAGACAAGGAAATTTACAGCAAAATTTATAAATTTCAACAACTTTAAATATTTCCTTTTGTTATAACACGGATATTTACAACAGCAACAAAAATCAGACTAGGCGCATTAAGAACTGATCTTATTCTATCATTGAACTAAAAATAAACATTATACTATACAAATGAAAGATGCCCTAGGCTCAATTGCTTAAGAATACGACTTAATAATGATGAAAAATTTTACAATGATCCATGACGTTGGTGTTCCCAATTTCTACACTATTTTTTCGAAACTGTTGAAATACCTCTAGATAAAATTCACAATGACAACAGAAACGTAAAAATCTAAGGAAGTCATTAGGTACTGCATTAATTCGAATAACACCATCCATATGCTGGCATTAGTGAATAAAACTATTACATTATCGAATATCCAAAAATCGAAGCAATTCATGCATTTGCATTTGCTTTACCGCAGTACATTGAGTGTTTGATCTTTCGTTTCTTAGTGAGAGATGAAGAGGTATGGTAGTGTTATATTTTTAATGTTTTTCTTTTTATTTATTATTATTTATCTTATTTATTTTATCTTATTTATTTATTATGTTTTTGCAGTCCACGGTTTTGTTCATCTATCCCGGCGCTTGTTAGCGACCGAAAATCCGCAATTTTCGGCGCCGAAAATCGCTGATTTTTATCGGCGCCAGTTTTGGCGCCACTACATACCTAACAGAGGCGCCGGTAACCGAAAATCGACGCTTTTCGGTGCCGACAAGCCCCGAAATTCGCTCAATAAGCAAAAAAAATCGCATTTTCGGTTAGCTGCGATTTTCGGTTATCATCACAGCCTCAAAAGAACCCCGCCGATAACCAAGGACAGTAATTACACTGAAACAAAAGGTTATGTAACGTTCACGATAACAGTATATCCATTCTTCCAGCTCTACGATGATGATTTACAAAACCATTTTTACAATCCTTCGTATGGTTGTGGCAAGTGACTTATTTTTTTAAATATTTTGAAAAATAAACTAAACACGAATGATTATTAATTTCATCCTAAAAATGAAGGTGTACATGACACTAGCACATAAGCATCATTGCACATTTCAGTGACATATGTTCATTCTGATTACCATTAGCAATGAGTATATAATAATTTAAATGGCAAATATTCTTGAAATACAATATTTTTTGCCCAATAGGAATAAAAGTAAAAGAAATACGATATCACTTATCTAATATATAAAAATATAAGACAACTAAAAACATACATCATTTTCCGCACCACAAAAGTCAATTACATTACCATACCAGTCTGCCATGAAGTTTCGAGCCATAACTTCCTTCACGCTGTCGAAAGTACTGTTTACAGGCGATAAATCGAGAAACGGACTGGACTTCACGAAATCGTTCGACCCCAAAGAGGAATAGTTTATAGCAGTTAACCATAAATTTCAAAGGTAAATATATTGCCATATGGAAATATATGGTTATCTATTCGTGCAATATGCGCAAGAGAGAAAGGAAAACTATCATGGCGTTTTCATGAACTTCCACACGGAAGAATATTGGTTTTTATTTCCAAAGTGGCTTGAAAATATTATCAATATTAGAGATATCAACACAACAAGTGATATACCACATTACTTGAAGGTACAGGGAGGAAAAGTTAAGTACATCTTAGTTTAACCAGACCACTGAGCTGGTTAACAGCTCTTCTAGGGCTGGGCCGAAGGATTAGATTTATTTTACGTGGCTAAGAACAGCTGGTTACCTGGCAACGGGACCTACAGCTTATTGTGGAATCCGAACCACATTATGACGAGAAATGAATTTCTATCACCAGAAATAAATTCCTCTAATTCTTCATTGGCCGGTCGGAGAGTCGAACGCTGGGCCAACAGCGTGCTAGCCGAGTGCTCTACCCACCCTTCCAATGAAGGACTGGTACAGGGAGGAGGGGGAGGTACAGGGAGGGGAAGGGGAGGACCCCATCGAAGTAAAAGGGGCATCAAGAAAGAGATTTCGAGGAGCCGTATAAGGAGGATGGGTAGTGGGTAGGGGGGCATAGGTCGAAGTAGTGGGGTGCCCGTTCTTGAGCCATGTTATGACGGGAGGTGACAGGAACAGACAGGATTGAGGGGGGGCGGGAAAGAAACGTGGTGGTCGGGAGATGGATGGGGTCCTTGGGCCGCCTCCATTTCACCCTTATACCCCCTCCAGATACCCGCTCCTGCTCTCGGGAATTACTTCCGAGTTGAGGGACCGACTGTGTGGATGTGAGTCTAAGACAGGCTGGCAAGGGAGGAGAGAGAGAGAGAGAGAGAGAGAGAGACAAAAGCTGATATTTTCCTCTGCTATCACAAGGAGTTCCTAAGATCAATGAAGGCTGTATAGGTTTGAAAGGGCCCCTTTATTGTTTCTTCTATGTAATGTGTCCCCATTTCTCTTTTAACCACATCTGGCGTCCTGGCATCCCTGTACGCGGAAATCCCCTGACCATTTCTCGTGAGATCATGACTGTTACGGCTTCCCCTTCATCAAAACCGTTTGGTCGGAAAGATATTACGATGGTTTCTTGGTGTCGTGTATGGGGTCCAATAAAACACCCAGTTTCTCTTCCTGTTACGTTCAAGATAACCTCTTCTCTCCTATCGATTTGTTTTATTCTTCAATCACTCAGATGTTTATTGACTTCAGAAATCTTTATATCCTTCTTTAGTGTTTATTTAGACCTTTTAACTACTAAGTTAGGATTCATAGGATTCAAGTCTAAGTCATGCTAAATATTTTTTTTATTGAGGTGCTTTTTCATCTTACTTTACTGATCAATATCCTTTAATTATTGGTGTTTATTGACATATACAACAGATTTTTTTTATCAGAACTAATAAAGGGTTTTTTTTTATATAAAAATAAAGGAAAACCATCATTCCAATTCCCGTTCATCTATTTCCTCTGAATATGAATGAATGCTACCACATTAGTAGTGAAAAAAAATATATCTAAAAGAGACTGAACAGTTTGTTGCAACCTTGTAGCTTTTACGCATCATGGATACGAGTTCAAACCATTTAAGGGCCGAAGTTTATTTTCTCATTTCATATACGTATTCCATACGCGTATTTCGGTTCTGAAAGCTGTATCAGTAAACGAGAGACTGTCCACAGTTCTACTTTTGGAATCTTGTCTTCAGCTAGAACGGCTAGTTTTCATTGTCATCAGTTCATACTAGGAGCCAAATTTCAACTTGTAAAAGGACGTGCTGCTCGAACTCATTCCTTTCTTCTTTGCCCTTGACCACGTGCATTATTCCAGGTGGCCTTCAATTCATTTAAAAGACTTACAGTCTCTCAAAAACGACACATTTGTTGAATTCACAAATACAAATTTCACTGTTTATAAAACCACTCTGCCATTTTCCTTAATAACTATAAATCAATAATTTCTTCCACAGGAACGTTGGTAAGTAAAGATTCAACGTTCAAGCGTATCATAACAAGGTCAGAATCTTGAGCCAATATTGTTTCCTTAAACTCTTCTGAGTTTTTTACTGTATCATGAATGGCTTCTCCAAACACCAGGATACGCATAGATAGGCTATACAAGATATCGATGGAATCAAACAACAGGGCAGTTTGATCAGAGATCAGTCACTGACTATGTGGTCACATCAGATAAAAGGCTCGTACACAATGTAAAAGTGTTGCCGGGAGTTTCCCTTGACTATGATCATAGTTTGCTGATAGGAAAAATTAACATTCCTTCTGTAAGTGCTCAGAAAACAGAAAAGAAAAGTTATAAAAACAGAAACCTTAAAAGATCCAGATATTAAGATGAAATTTCAAAGCA
Source organism: Macrobrachium rosenbergii (assembly GCF_040412425.1). Classification (NCBI taxonomy): domain Eukaryota; kingdom Metazoa; phylum Arthropoda; class Malacostraca; order Decapoda; family Palaemonidae; genus Macrobrachium; species Macrobrachium rosenbergii. The sequence goes on along the minus strand of NC_089760.1, from coordinate 8,483,258 downwards.
AGTTTACTGAGAAACTGCAGCAGTTGGAGCAACGAGGATGGGAACCACTCAAAGAAAGCGCCTTGGATGTTGGCTGTAGGTATGTGGGAGGCACTAGGAAAAGGCGAACAGTTTGTTGGAACAAAGATGTAAAGGAAGAACAAGATGGATACAGAAAGGATAGAAGCACATCAGATCTCATATTCACCCTGAGACTTGTGATAGAAAAATCATGGGAATACAATAGGTCACCGCATATTGCTTTTATTTACCGAGGAAAAGTATTTGACTCAGTACCTAGAAACAAGTTCTGGAGATGTTTGGGAGTGGTGTAAGGACTGGATGGTAGGTTGGGGGCTGCAATAAAGAGCAAATGCGAACCATACGTAAACAATGTAAGGACCGGATACGAAAATGATAAATGGTTTAGTGTAACAACGGGTGTCAAACAAGGAAGTGTACTTTCTCCACTCTTGTTCATCGCTTACGTTGACAAAGTTATAAAGGATTTTAAAGAAAGAATTAACATTACAGGAGACATTATGCTTTTTGCAGATGATTTAGCTTTTTCGACATATGACCAAGACGAATCAGAAGGAACACTGGTACGCTTAAATGACTGTTTAACAAAAGCAGGACTAAGAATGAATATAGGAAAAACAGAAATATTAACAGTCAGCACACAACCTCAAAAACCAACAAACATCAAGATAAGGAACACAGTGATAACGGACACCGACTCGTTCAAATATCTAGGATATGTGTTTACAGATAAGGACGATAAGAACAGAGAGGAAATCACTGAAAGAATAAAGGAATATAACAGATGTTCTGGAGCTCTTTATCCAACGATGAGAGATGCGTATGTACCGAGAGAAGTATAGAAAGCTATATTCGAGTGATTAACACCAACAATGACATACGGATCGGAGAGCTGGACAATGACAAGTAAAGACAAAAATAAGGTCCAAGACTCAGAGATGAAAAGCCTGAGGACAATAATAAACAAAACAAGGAGAGATAGAATGAAGTAGCTATTGTCTAACTGTGATGCTCCTAACTCTTGAAGATAAAAACGATTAGTAATTGCTAGAAAACTTTTGAATAGCCTCTCAGTGTTGGAAGAAAATTAACTTGGAGTCTAGGGTGATCGGAAACTCAAAGGCCGCAGACATCTGATAAAGGTTTTCATGTACGAAGAACCGTGCTCACAAGTTTCATTAGGTGAGGAAGTTATGGAGCCACTAGCAGACCTGTTACCGTGATTGTTGAAGTTATTCATTCTTAAGGGGCACATTGTGCCTGGGAGAGTGCCGCCTTGAGCATTTGAATTGAACCTAAGATTTTAGAAGAAGGCAGAAATCCCCCCTCTAGAATATTCTCCAAAAGCTACAGCGGCCTTTCAGACCGACCTAATAAACACAATAAAGAGCTTCTTTTCACTAACCATTCGAACGTCATAAACACTTCAACCACTCATTCTTTCTTTCCCTCTCCAACTTTTCAGCTGAAAACCGCTTTGGACGGAGAAAACAGACTGTAAATCCAAGAGGGCTACAAAGGTGAATCAGCCTTGAGAGAGAGACAACTTATTGGGAAAAGTGATAATTGATTAAATATGGGGAATAGAAAATAAAACCGATACAACTGAATTCTATGGACCTCAGCAGAGAGCAGTAATGAACTTGCTCCTCACTTGAACATTTGCAGATCAGAAGATTCCACCACTGCACTAAGTAATCCATCCCACATTTTAGCTGTAACCAAGATAAAGCCCCCAGCAAACCGAGCAGTACTAAGCCTGACACTAGAAAACATTTTCACAAGATACCAACTTTTTGAGAAACAGCGGAAACAATATAGAGTATACGCTTCTCAAAATTCAATTTCTTTTCGAAACTTATACCTAAAATCTTGAAACACTCACTGATTTGTTAAATATATATATATATATATATATATATATATATATATATATATATATATATATATATATATATATATATATATATATATATATATATATATATATATATATATATATATATATATATATATATATATATATTCAATATTCAAATTTTCCCTGTTTCCTTTGAGGGGGAGTCTCAGATAAAAAAAAAAAAAAAAAAAAAAAAAAGAAACGATGGTCACTGCCTCCTGCCACACTTATACTTTCAGTGCTGCAACAAGAATGATCCTCCTGTGAAGAAACCTTTTACAACGTTAGCTGCTTCATGTACCTAAACGAAAAGTTCATCAACAGTACGTCCAGCACTTTAAACATTTTAAAACGCAGCTCGATCTTGCACGGCTATGGCATTTCCAGGATTTGAAGGCGCTTCCTTTTCATTATTTTTTATTAATCTATCTAGCATTTTTAAGGGCTTCCTTCCCTTCTCCTTCCTACCATTCTTGAATTACATACTCTTAACTCCACTCTATCGTTCGCCAATCTTTCCAGTTAATCAAGCCATTTCATACAACCGATCCATCCTGTCATCCATGCACATCCACTAAACAAAATATTCATCCTAAGTGCTTCAGTTTTTAAGTATGAATTCAGTATACATAAAAGATGTGTTAGACAGAAAAAGCCTTAACTAATGCATTAGATAGAAAAGGCCTTGATTAACCTAAGGGGATGGCAGTGAGTTTTCAGAGGTAGGTGTAAAAGTTTTGTGCTAAAGGATTTTTTCTCTACTCCAGGGTATCTCAACGTGGGACATGATAAATTTCCAAGCGCCACAGGATTAGACTTCCAAAAATGGGGGTCCAATGGGGAACAAAGGTTCTCACAGAAAAAAATCGTATAAGTCAGACTAGTATACTTGAATTGCTTGTTCCCTGTACGATCTTTTCGAGGGAAAATTATCCATAAACATTACGTTTTAGTATATGAAAGCTAAACAGTATATGACTAATATTTGTATATATTTTGTTGTTATTTATTAGTTCTTTTATTTCTATTTCTATTTATTTACTTTAATTAATTTTTATTTAATTAAAGCTGTTCTGGTTGAAAGTAGGAAGGCGGGAGTCTGTTCTGTTTTCTTCCTTGGCAGCTGATTCTTAGATGAGGATGAAACCGGTTATGCCGACTGCATGATAATGATAAGCAAGCTAGCTTTCTGACCTCGTCGAGATGACAGTGACATGCTGTTTTGAAGGCCTGTTCAGTATCACCCAACTGTGCACTTGACCTCATCCGCTAATGGGTTTGTGATTACACCCCCTTCCACCTGTCAGGTGCGAGTACGTGGTTTCCGGGGGTCTTTATGCACTCTTGAACTGTCCCTCTGGTGTGTATATTGTCAATTTCTACCATTGTGCATCAGTGCTCTGGAAATGACCGATGTAAAGTCGAAATCGGTCAGGACTTATAATCAAGTGTTTCATTTCTTTTGTGTTATATGCGTTTATAAAAATCACGTTTCAGTGTGCTTATAATCATGTATATATATATACGTACATTACATACACACATATATATATGTATAATATATATATACATATACATATATATATAATATATATATATATAATATATATATAATATATCTATATATATATATATATATATATATATATATATATGTATATATATATGCGTATGCGCGTGTTTGTGTGCGTGCGCGCGCCCACTCAAATGAATATGATGCCTAATGCTTGCTGTAACTGTTTTAATAACATTCAAAGCATTTTCATATCAGATGTAATAGTAAAGATATACATTTCTCCTCCATCACACACAATTAAGCTTAAAGCGACAGTTTAGTTACAGTAAATTTAGTAGAGAGAAATATATAAATGCACGGCAGGAGTCGTTCACATTCGCTGTCAAAAGGACTTTCTCATTCAAACGCTAAATATTGATGATGTCAGGCAAGGACCTATCGCGTAAAGCCTGGCAGGGCCTTATTGACCTTCAAAGGAAAATCTGACGCATGGCTTTTTAAGTGTACCTGAAACATGTATTGGTGTCCGAAATCTGGTGAGAGCTTTCCTAACTACTCTTCACTGTTATCTGCAGTTGTGTAATTTTGAAGTCTGTATTTCATTACAGTTCCATCATTTTCATGTAATCCTTCCTTTGAGATGAGTAAAACCAAGTCTTTCCAAAAGTGAGACTGATTACAGTCTTCGTCGGTGTCCTTTTAAATTTAAACATTTTTAACTACATGGTGTCGTCTCCAAAAGCATTAATTGTTTAGAGGAAAAAATGACGGTGCCTGCATTTTCTCGCAAATGCAATGTAATGTTAACAAATTTAATTTTCTCTTTGGATATGAAAATATTAAAACTTGATTTGCTGACTGTTCGAAGTTAGTTTATACTAAAATCTCATTGTCATTTTGGTATTAGTATAAACTGGATCATCTTATCACCATTATCATTTCAAGTAAATTACCCCATACTCTCTCTTCCTCTTCCATATTATTATTATTATTATTATTATTATTATTATTATTATTATTATTATTATTATTATTATTATTATTATTATTATTATTATTATTATTGACGATGAATTTCCATATTTGCTTTAAGGGAATACACCAAGAAATCCCCTTGCCATTCCATTACAAATGGAAATTTCAGCATTAATTAATCTGACTTTTCAGACTGAAAACTAGGGCGAAAAAATGGAAAATGACAGATAAGTCAAAGGTAAATCTTTTTTTTTTTTTTTTTAAGTCAGGTACAGCACGCAATTTATCATGGAAATTTGATTGCAGGTCCAACCTTATACTTTTTCATCAATTTAGATTCTTCCTTCTCCTACAAATGAAATTGGACAAGAGAATGTTATTTCTGACTTCCTCATATTTCCTTCCTTTCTCAAATCATGTGCCTGGCCAAATGTGGTAGCTGACTTTCACTTATTATTAAACGATAAGCGTAATTATTACTTGAGGCTGTCGTCTAGCCTTGAGAACTAGGAACATTTTGAGTTATAAGGTTGGGTATCTGGGGAGCTACTGCAATATCACAAAAGACTCCTTTTCAGTACCGTGTTCCCATGAGAGACTTCGCTGGAACGATTAATGGCTCTGACAGCCATCAATCCATAAAGATCGTTTTCAAATTACAAAGTAAACAAACTAGTTTCAATCAAAAGTCAGAGCCCTAACAAACACAGCAACCAAGGTCAAGATCTATCAATTCCTGTCGCGTTTCCTTTTAATTTCGTAACTATTGATGATCGCCTTTAATATCATGATTTGCCAAATGATTCAAGAGATTCGGCAAGTACATTGAAAACTGTGCGTTAAGTCAACGGATGAACTACTGCCTTTAGTTTTTCACAAGATATGCCCTGGAACAGTCATTTGAAACAATGAAACATTACAAACAGTGCTTTTGTTATTCAAGAGCTCCCGTGGCTGTTGCTTTCACTCTACAATAGTTTTTAATTAGGTGAATGGAGCCTAACGTTGACATATATACTTCACTTCACGCCATAACTTGCCCTGCATTGATGGTTTAAACGTATGATTATGAATGATCTTACCCTCACCAATAATAGTAATTACAAATTGGTTAGTTTCTTGCCAAAAATTTTGAGTTAAATATTTAGAGAACCTATTGAGCTGTTTACCTTGAAGATGTTGAATGATTTAAAACCCTGGGGCCTTTACAATACTAAGACTGATGTAAAGTAAGTTATGTATATATATATATATATATATATATATATATATATATATATATATATATATATATATATATATATATATATATATATATATATATATATATGTGTGTGTGTGTGTGTGTGTGTGTGTGTGTGTGTGTGTTTCATTAAACGTCTTGGGTATTTAAACGTATCTGGCCTGAAGAGTTCCGGCTCTGTCTGTAATCAAACCTATTTTATTCATCTCCTTTTCCCCTTGATCGGTTTTCCCCCCAGGGAAAATTGTCCCGTGTTAGTTTAACTGAGGGAGAAATCTTAGCCCAGGACCATTTTCTTCCCTCGGGGCTGATATTACCCTTCCCTCCATTTAAGAACAAATCACAACTAGGTGAAGTAGATGGGTACAGTCGCAAAACCACCATCCTCAACATCAAAAGTCATCATTGTTTATTTTTGGGGGTCCTGCTTTCATTCCCCCTTTGGTTCAACCGGCGAGGCCACCAGTCTAATAGTTTTCGTGAATGATTTGTTCTTCTGGCCTATATTGTTTTTGATTGAAATGCGGCTTTGGTTTCCTCTTCAATGTCGTTTCTCTTTCTTTTTGCGACAAGTTTTTAATAGTTGGTGCCGAGTATTCAGACGCCTTTTCCAGTATTCTTGCTGAATCTTAGTTCAAACAATTTATATTTGTCATTACTGCTATGGTTTTACGCTTTCGTTATTTGATCTGGGTATGCGTTTTACATTTTCATTTTATACAATTTATCGTAATGTATACCAAAACACCTTTATATTCAATTCTTGCTTTAATACGTGGCCAAAGATTTGTACATTACAGCTGTCCATGCTTTAACTGAATCCTGTAATGGCACCAGTAAATGATTTAGTAGACCATTGAGATAGTTACATTAATCTAGTTTATTACAATCATGTAATGAAATTTATATATTTCCTTTTGGAGGAGACTTTTCTTAGCACTGTCCAATTTTTACTACATTAAATGTTTGTCATATTTAGATGAGTACTGATTAATAATCCTACGATCCTCAATCTTCACTAAGTGTACTTTGATGTTGATCATTTTATACTGTTTTATAATTTTTAAGGACACTTTTTAACCCTGACTAATATACATTATTCTTTCTTCATTTAGCTCCATTATTTTCCTGTTCGTCCAATTCCCTATGTAATTGATCATCTTCCAGTTTTTAATTCAGTATCTAATTGTTACCCATTAACAGGTAAAATTGTGCACCATCTAAAAAACCTACACTTAACTTCGTACATTTTCATAATCCATGATAATGCAGGAGTGTCATTTCCCTTCAAGTCTGAAGGCAATTTGCAGTTTTTGCTTCATACTGTAAGATTTGTACGAGTGAGAAAAAAAAACTAAACCATTTCTCTGATTTGTCCTCTGTGACCGTTCATTTTTAGCCTTTTTTCGCAATCTCACGTGCTACTGTATCAAACCGTAGGCTTAGTGCAGTGGTGACAATTAGTCATTTACACTTAATTCTGTGTAAACAAATACTGATTCGCGGCGAGATATAACGCCCTAGGACAGGTCAGGCTGTGGTTCAAAGCAGATGAAACCCTACCACCACACAGAGCGAGGTAATCAAGGTGACGTTAGTGAAGATCATCTAACCCCTGTATTTCACTCATTTTCAACTTTATTTTTTTTTTTTTTAATATGAAGGAACGCGTCTATGACCTTCAGATAGCCTAAGGAATACATAGAAGAATTTGGCTCAAGACCAAGGTGGGGACCTATGAGGTCATTCAACGCTGAAAGGGAAATTGATAGTCGAAAGATTAAGGTGTAACAGGAGGAAAACCTCGCAGTTGCACTATGAAAAATTGTTAGGAGTGGGTGGAAAGTAAGATCGAAGAAAGAGAATATGAACATACAGTAAAAGTAATGAAAAGGGTTGCAGCAAGGGCCGAAGGGGACGCTGCAAAGTCTCTTGAGTAATGCCTACAGTGTACCGCATGAGGTGCACTAACGGAATTAACCCCCTACAGGGTTCAGATAGCTGCTGTAAGACTACGACAACCGACGCGGGAAACGCTCAAGCATAAAAATACCCCGACAGACTTTCATGCGTAAATCATCAATTACTGATAACCTTTTTCAGAAAATTCTTCTCCATTTTGAATGCATTTCAATAAAATTTAATGCTCCGAGGTCTATAACAGTTCCCTACAAAAGATAGATTAGGTCAGGTCAAGTTAGCTTGATATGAAGCATCACACGTGCTCAGTAAACTAACGCCAGCGGTTGTCTGTTGATATTCTGATACCACAACTGGAGTCACTTATGATTTATTTTTCACCTTTGTTATCCAAATATTTAGTAATATTTAGTAATTCTACAACTGAAAAAATATTCATAGTAGCACGAGTCAAAAATTCAGTCCTGTATATGGACATAATATTTAGAGAAAAGTCGGGACAGAAAGCTTTCGGAACAGTTTCCCGAACGTTTTCAATAAATATGTGTATATGCAAAAATATGGATGTGTTTATAACTATTGTAAATATATTTGCTTACATGGTTTGCTTACGTTACTGAACCCAAAGTTAATTTTAAGAAAAAATTTTCCTAAAAATTTAAATATGACAATGTTAGAGTTTATGATTCTATGGAGCCCTACAGCACTGAAGAGATTTTAATTCGCCTCAGAACACTCACCTTCCATGGCTCAATTATACCACTCATAAGACATTTTCAACTTAAGACTAGCGAATGAAGTTTCTAAAGACAGACTATTATATTCAAGCTATTGCTTAAGATGTGGTTATCATTGAAATTCTATGTACTTCTAAACAACAGCTACTCCCATTCATTAGTTGAAATCTATTAAACTGAAACTTAATTGCACTTAATTTTGCTTTATGTTTACAACTGGTACCGTGTGAATGGTAATCCGTTTTTATACAGACTAAACCCTTATGACACTAACGTTCATTCCAAACAAAAACCATCCTTCTGTTCCTAATAGTAATTACCATAGTCACTTCATTCCACCGAACTGTTTTCTTAATTATGCTCACTTTTTAACAGCTTTAAGTTGGCCAGATTATATTTCTTTAAAGACTTTTACAGTAGTGTAACAAAACATTAGTATATTTGACATTAGCTTTACAACTACTCTAGTGAATTTAGTTTTAATATTCTGGTACTTTTAATATTCTGTAACCATTACTAGTAAAGCAAAAATGTTTAGGCAAAATTTATTGAAATTCATATTCGGTAACCATTACTAGTAAGGCAGAAATGTTTAGGCAAAAGTTATTGAAATTCATGAGCTCTAAATTTTTCTCTGGCGATACTAATTAATCAGATGGGATTTTAGCCGAGTTTTGTAAACAGCAAAAGTAAATTATTACAACTCCATTCTAATTGCAGCCTTTCATTAAAAAAGGCTCCCCAAATTTTAACCCTTTCACCATAATCTTTGACCTTTAAAACAGTTTATATCAATCCGCCAGTTGAAAAGGCTGTTGTATTGATAACTAGATAGTATTAGGATTTAAAAGGGTAAAAAATAATTACTTAAATATTAAAGAAATAGTACTCACTTTAATTGCTTTAATGTTACATCACCCATTTTAAAAACCACTGTTACATCACCCATTTTAAAAACAACTGATTTTTTTTTAAAAATCTTAAAATACCTAACCTAGTCAGAGTGAAATTAAGATTTAATTCAGAATTTATATAAAAAAAGTTTGCAATTGCTTTAATGATGAAGGCAAGAACTTACAGGAGTATTTCATACTATTTATTGGATGTCAAATACATTGTTACACGATAGAACCATCAGTGCAGGAAAACTCATGGCATGAAGTGAAGTAGATCAGTAACGCCAGTGTCCATTCCCACCTACAGTAAAATCTACTGTAGAGGAAAAGCAACAATCCAGGAGTTCTTGAATAATTGTTTGCTTGGTCTTAATGGTTCCAGTTAAGATCCTGTTAAACAAGAAAAAAAAACTGCGGTAGAAATTGTGTTTCACAATTACCAAAAAAAACCAGTGATAAAATTCAGTAAAACTAGATTTAATTTAACTGAAGCCTTCATAATATTCAAATTCCTATACAGACCAATCACAAATACTCCGACAAAAGTAACCCAAAGGACGAGAACTACGAGAACTTTTAAGTACCTTCAAGTACTAACAAAAATTCAGTAAAACTAGATTTAACTTTAAATGAAGCCTTCACAATATTCAACTTTCTATAAACACCAATCGCTTACAAATCCTCCGACAAAAGTAACCCAAAGGACGATTAGTATTTTTAAGTACTTTTCAAGTACTAACAAGTTAAAGTAACGACAATGAAATAAGGCGAAGAGCTGCCGATCAATACCAAATTCCAGTTTTCCAAGTAAAGGCGTACATAATCACCTAAGTTACCATGCCTCACTAATTTGCTAGATAACATTAAAGATCCACCATCAGTATTGGTATGGAATACCTGTATAAAATGATGGCTTTGTATTAAGTAAAATATAGGCCTGCTCGTTGTACGAATATATTCAACCTATATGCTCTAACTATTCCTAAGAACGAAATTAAATTGAAATTTAATTATTAAAGCTGATTTACTTTATATAAATTAAATCAGAAATTAAAAGTTCAGTTAAATGACAAAACTCACGTTACATTAAAAGCTTACGTTACATAAAAGTTATTTAAATTACAAAACTACGTTAAATTAAAAGTTTAAAACAATACTTCAAAAACCTATCTAAAAACCTATCTAAGAACAATCAGAAGTTAACGTCCTTACAAGCCGAGAAGATCAGACTTAAAATTAATTACTGCTATTAATTACTGCTGAACTTAGGAAATTAATATCTTAAAACATTTAAATTATAAACATTTGGAAATTAAATTTAAATTTTAAACTTTTAAATTTAAATTCTATAGGATTAACTTTAATCTCAAAATATTTAGTTTAAAAATTTTAAACTAACTTAAATTTAAATTTTATAGTATCAACTTTAATCTCAAAATATTTACAAGCTTACGTTAACTTGTGCATTAAATTCTCAAAATATTTAGAAGCTTACGTTAACTTGTGCATTATATCATTACCAATTGACGTTAACTTGTGCATTAAATTCTCAAAATATTTAGAAGCTTACGTTAACTTGTGCATTATATCATTACCAATTGACGGTTGTTAATACAAAAAAAATTAATCATTCAATAAGTGGTTACTTTTTAAATCTTAAACCAGAAAATCTTAGGCAAGTAAGGTATGTTAACTTCTAAAACTAGCTCGACTACTTACCAATGCACCTGCCCATAGGTCTAAGACCTATGGGACAGGGCGAGGGAAGGAGCCTCCACCCCTACAGGGGCACCGCCCCTGTAGGGGTGGAGGTAAAAAAAAAAAAAGTTGGTTTTGTTGGTTGATGGAGAAGCGAAGATCGTGAAGTCCATTTCCGTGTGGCTTGAGAAAAGTCATCCCGGCTTAAAGCTTGACTTATTTCCTCAAGATCTGCTTCGTAGAGTGGAACTGGTTTCACGAAAGTCTGGAAGTGGTTTTAAATTATCAATAAAGTAGTGATATGTTTTAGATAATTAGAAAATAAAGTATACGGATTTTATATAAAAAAGTTATTTTTACATGATTGAAATTATAAATCTTTAAACTAAATTACTTTGAAATAATTTTTCGAAAGGCACATTCTATACTCAAAGTACATTATAAAGGGAATACTGACTTTAATGAACCATCAGATCTGATCCTGAAAAATAAGAAAAATTAGTACCCAAGCAAATAAACCTTGGCTCACTAGTTTCATAGCATAAGAGTGAAAAAGGTAGACTAGCAAAAATCCAATTTGGTAACTAAAGCTTCACAAAATATGTATTAACTAAGTTTTAAATAAAGCTTCATTGAACGTTAACTAGAAAATGTCAATCTAATTTTAACTGTTGGCCACTAATACCGCCGTGATCAAATCTGTTACTACCTGTGTAACAATGTTTAAGAACAAAACAGGACAAATATTCATAACCTAAATTATAAATAGTTCAAGCTATAGTTTTAAATTATAACTGAAAGCTTTGTTCAAGAAAAAAGCCTATAACCACCAGCCATTTCACTGAGTAACCTGAGAAATTATCTAACACGACTCAGGGAATTTAATGTCGATTCTTAAGGAAAAGAAAATTTTAAAGTAATGAAACTTAACTTGCGGAGCCTGAGAGAATCGCCGCGACTTCCAAAGTACACCCATCTTTTTCAGTCTGTAGCAAGAACCGTCCAAAAAAATCGTTTACATCAAAGGTAACTGTGCCACTTCGTCATCCCGGTTCAAGACTTATTTCACAAACTTATATTTAGTTTGCAAACTACTATTTCATGAAAATCTGGAAATAAATTTGATTCAGTATAAAATCATAAGCCATTAAATTAAAATTTGAATTAAAAACTAACATTTTCAAGAATCTAGGCAAAGCTTAAATTAAGGCTTTGCACATCCAAATTTTAAGGTATGAGAATCTAAACTAAATCAACGGAAGTCATATTAGAAAAATAATTCTCAACTAGCTTTTTAACCTTGGAACGCAAAACTTAAGTTAAGCAGGGTTTTGTAATAAGGAAAGCATTACAAAACTAAAAAAAAAAAAACCTGACAATATTCACCGTTGTCCACAAATAGCATTAGTTATCCGTACGGCAAGATATTTGGAAAAAATAAAGACAGGAAATTTCTAAAACAGTTTAAAAACTAAATTTAAATGTAAAGTATCTTTGTTCAAGATAAAAACAAATGTAACATTTTTCTTAAAGATAAAAACCAAAATAAGGTTTTGTAAAACCACTACATTAACTACCACCATGAACTAAAACGGCAATGAAAAATATACTATGGACATCAAATTATTAAAAGATTAAAACAGGAACTAATGAAACTTAACCGTTGAAGATCCTAGGAAAACCGCCAGAAGCTCGCGTGCACCATCCTTCACTCCCCAAACGTAACTTCAACCAGTGAGGAATTATTTCCTTGAGACTCCGGTAGAAACAACCATCCATACACTCCACAGTTGCGTCAATAAAGAAGGCAACATCGACGACACACTTCGTTGGATCCGAAGTGAAAACTGAGTAAGCATAAGTCTCTTCTGGCTACTTGCTGAGAAATTCGTTGCTACTGACGTCACCCCCAAGGACCCAGGAGTACCCGTCTTGAAACACGGATGATTTACGCGAAAGCCAACGACGTCCTTGATTTTCTGTTTAAGGGGAGAATTTGTTGATGCTTCAACGGTAACTGGTTGTTTGTGCCTTTCATTATTTTTCGGTTCTTCGATAAAATTAGCTTCTGTGTACCACAACGGAAGTATTTTTCAATAATTTACCCTTACTTAGTCTTACGTTTTAAGGAATGTATATTACCAGAGGAAATTATGTATGTATGTATGTATGTATGTATGTATGTATGTATGTATGTATGAAATTATGTATGTATGTATTATATATGTATTAAAAGGAAATTATATATATATATATATATATATATATATATATATATATATATATATATATATATATATATATATATATATATATATATATATATACATACAAAACAGTGTGCACAATATTTACTTGAAATTTTGTTCATATTCATGCTTGAAAGTACTGTACAAAGAATAAGTATAAAGTTAGAATTTATAACAGCACATGTACTTACGACTGTGCATGAATAAACATGTTTGTATATGTAATATCATAAATGCCTTTGTAATATCAAAAGTGAGCGCATATATGCAAATTTCTAACACTAATTCCGATTAGTGGCCCGTGTTGGGCGATACTTCGAGCTTCGGCTATTAGAGAGCGGCATTAGTTGAATGATGAAATAGATCCTAAATAGTATATTTACACAACCCTCTCGTGTCCGCGCTAATTAGGCTATTGCTTCTGTAAGGTGGCAGGAATTAACTCAGAAATTTCTTTGTAGAAAGTTAATATCTATTCAGGTAAAAAATAATTATGTATGTAACTTTCTAATAGCCCCTCAGCCCAACTTTCGCCACTGAAAGTGGCAGCATCGCCCTCGTTGAAAGGGTCTGACTTGCATGCTAGTGACGTTTTATAATTCTACATTTCGGTTGTCGCGTATTTTTGGTTCTCGTCTGTACCATGAAAGAAAAACGGATGTAAGACTTAAAAAAAAAAATAAAAAAAAAAAAATAAAAAAAAGTACAAGAAGCACAAATTTTGAGTCTTGCCCATTTTGTAACTTTGTCACGACACAAATCATGAGAAAGCTTCTGAATTAATCATTCCTGCCACGTCACAGAGGCAATAGCCTAATTAGCCCTGACACGAGAGGGTTGAGTAAATATGAATTTTGGGATCTATTTCATCCTTCAACCGGTTTATAATACCATGACGACCACTGCCTTGTGACAACTATGTATAATTATTATGCCTGTTGTCACAATACGTCATTAACTGCCCTAATATATACATATATTATTAATACCACAAAATCCACGTGAGAAGGTGAGTGAAAACCGGGACTTTGAACAAGTACTTTCGTAGTTTATTCTTCTTGAAAATGTAGAATAAACTACGAAAGTACTTGTTCAAAGCCCCGGTTTTCACTCGCCTTCTTACGTGGATTTTGTGATATTCTCGAGCACTCGTTCCTTCGTGCTGCATTGGATATATTAATACATTTCACCCTAAAATGCTAATTTTAACAGATAAGTATGCATGAGCTGGGGCATCTCGGCAGGTGACCAGGCCCAATGTTGTTTAAGTTCATTGATAAAACAACCAGCATCGTAACCACGCATGTGTGTGGCCGTGTGTTTATGCATATTTGTGTATGCACATACACCAGCATGCACAAATTTAAGGATAAGTATACTATATCAGACAAATGCATTTGCAATAAGTTGATAAGTAGATAATAGATTCGCTTCGCATGTACGTGTAATAGCTAGAATCATATCATGCGTGCTGTAATATTCTTATTTATTATCCAATAAATAACATGGTACGAAAAATCTGCATTCTTGATTAATCACCTCTTTAACATTAACCTTCCTTACCCTCTTCTTGGTATTCTTTCGTTCATAGTCCCAATTAACTCAATCGCTACAGTATTTGTTCAGCCTCTTTAATTTCCAATCGTTTTATACTTTCGTTGTATATCGCCATTTACCCAGTTTATTCTCCCTGTCCCTGTCTGCTGAAATTTTTCCAGCAGTCCTGTCATTGTTACCATGTGTGCGCCTACCTTTGTGTTTATTTGGCTAAACCACCTCATTCATTGGCGTTTATAATTCTAAAATCATTCAATAGTTGTTTATACATGTCATGAATAACTCATTGTTCGAAACCTCATAATACTTTCCTAAAATATTAACTAACAGCTCTTGCCCAATTATCTTTTTTTTATTATCATTCATTCACTCCACTCAGAAAACATTCCTTACCCTGTGCTAAAATCCTGTTTGCTACTTCCGTAATCAATTTTTATATAATAATAATAATAATAATAATAATAATAATAATAATAATAATAATAATAATAATAATAATAATAATAATAATAATGACAGAACTGCGTAAACAAGTTACAAGCTCGTGTGTTAAGCACATTTTTATGTCAAACCAGTAATTAAACAATAAAATAAAAACCAAGAATAATTTGTATTGCTCAATCATGTAATGATTCAGTAAAACAAGAAAGTACCAAACAACGTTTAAATTGCAATATTTCCATGATATTCAAGTATTCGGTCTCCTGATAACTAATCTTTGTGGCAAAAAAAAAATTATCATATTAACGACTTTTCTTCACGGAACTTGTGCCGTTAAGTTACTGAATATCGATGGAATTTGCTTAGTTTTCATGCAAATTAGTAAGAAACTTTTGTTTACCTCGACACGTAATTAAAAATGCAATATTAAGCAAATACTCGCTGACACACCCCTCTCTCTCTCTCTCTCTCTCTCTCTCTTTGCATATACCTCCTTTCGAAAGCAATACGTGTTGCTTGGTAAAAACTGATATGATGAATGAACAACTGAATAATATAAGCTCTCTTCAGTACCTTAAAATTATAATGATTCTGAATGGGGAAGCAGTTAGGTTGTTTTTCACAGTGAAAAGTCGAGAGAAAGATAGAAATGGTTAAAAATTATAAACAGTACATAAATTGGATGGCAAAAATGAAGCATTCGGACTGTATGTCTCGGTAACGGTGACATTTTTCTTCTCTCTGATGACCAAGCCATGGCGTTATCTTACTACCTAAGTTATCCCTGACTTTTAAAGTCTGCCATTGTCTAAAGAGGCAATTTCTAGCACTTTCTTTGTAGTAGAGTCCCCAAATCTTCTTTCACACTTAGATTCTTTGTTATTCTATCGTGTCTTAGGTTCAAATGGGAATCAGGTTGTCATTCACCTTGGCCAGAAAATCAAAAAGTAATGATACACTGAAGGACTGGCCACTGACAAATCAGAAACCATTGCTTTCCTCCTCTAGGCTTAACTTGAGTGGAGCTTAACATTTTATGCCTCTAAGATTGACCTGTTCCCTGACCATGCTGCTCATTAACTACCCGAAACCTTTACTGATCATTCTAGTGTTTTAAAGTAAATAAATGAAAGGGCACTGTTATTAGGCACTATCATAATACCTCGAAAGGTTTTCGATTTTAGACAGCAGAACATGCCACTTCTGGGCAGAGTCCTGGTATCATTACGATAATCAAATATTTACCTAGAGAAATGCGCTTCTACGAATATTATACTTAATTTTACATAATATATGTTTACGAACCTATTACTGGAGGAGGAGGAGGAGGAGGAGGAGGAGGAGGAGGAGGAGGAGGAGGGTTAATGACATCTGGTAAGCCTACTCATACCAGAGAATGTTATGTCTCAAAAGTGTATGTACCTAAAATCGAATACAATCAGAGACATCTGGTAAGCCTACTCATGCCAGAGAATGTTATGTCTCAAAAGTGTATGTACCTAAAATCGAATACAATCAGACATTTTCAGCGGCAATTTCTTAATATATGGCACTGATAATTTTTTTAAGCAATTTTTTAAAAGCAATACGTTCTTTTGAGTAAGCTGGAGCGAAATTCAAAATGTAACACTAACATCGTAACCTCTCCTCTCAAAATGTTGGCAATCACAATTTACATAACCGCAATCTACCCCTTAGGAAGCGATACCCAAAGGAATTGATGCGATATGATTATAAATTGTTAGGCCAGTGAAATAATGCAGTTGAATTTTATTTTGGTTTTCAAGTTTTACAATTTTTACAATTTTGTCCTCATGAGAGTGAATTTACTTCATAGTTATCAGTGATTACTCTGACAAACTTCATGAAGATGCAATTGAAATTCGATTAAATCAGTTATGATAACATATAAGGACGCAGATAAATTTCCCGTAGTGATGATTTA
Source organism: Macrobrachium rosenbergii (assembly GCF_040412425.1). Taxonomy (NCBI): domain Eukaryota; kingdom Metazoa; phylum Arthropoda; class Malacostraca; order Decapoda; family Palaemonidae; genus Macrobrachium; species Macrobrachium rosenbergii. The sequence goes on along the minus strand of NC_089760.1, from coordinate 8,466,160 downwards.
TTGGTACTCCAGTGAAACTTTTGACCAGTTGTTACTGCACAATAGAAATGATGCTACCAAAATCATTACTTTGGAAAAGATCCGTAGTTTACAAAAGTTCTTCCTTGTAAAGGTCGTATCCCTATGGTGGGGCAGATGTTCCATAAATATCAAAGTCAACATTCCAATGCAGGTTTATGGTATCAAGGGCATTTCATTAAGGCATGCAGACCTTTTACCGAAAGACAAATGGCCGAAAGATCATTCTTCGAAAACAATTAGTCGAATGATCAATTGGTCGAACTGACAAGTTGTATAACGATAATTCGTCGAGAAAACTATTAAATATGCTTATAATAAAAACAAATGTCAATGAATTTTTTTTAATTTCTTTCATTTTGATAATACAAAGAAAAATGCTTAAAACAAAATAAAATTGTTTTATTAATTTCTTTTATTTTAATAATGCAAAGAACAAAGCCGCTTTTAAATAAATTTAAGACAGAACGAAATTTCAAACAAAGAAAAATTGAACTAATTTTATAATGTACAACTGCTTTTTGGGAATTTAAGACTTGGTCTCTGTTGTAACTAAGCGTAAGTATTTTTAAACGCTCATTTACTAGAACATAAGTACTTTTTTTCAGGAAATATTAATTCCCATTGCTGCATGTCCGATTATAATCCTCTATTAATGTCGATTTTGAACCGGCAGCTATAAAGAGTGGTTTCTTCCATTTTGGCCAGTGTCTTTGGCGGAAATTCAGTCATATGGTCTCCAGAGATGTTATCAACTCTTCTAATCAAACAATATACAAGCTCTCACATTTGCACCCCCTCAAGATGTGTGTCCTTTGTTCAATGATTTCGTCGAGTCTCTAGATGCAGAGACTGATGAAGCGTTAGGTGAATTCTTAGTTTACCTCGAAACTGCGGGGCTAGGGATGGCTCAGAGAGGCAGACGAGGAAGGCCAATTTTTTTATATAGGTATGTGGTCAGTTTACAATAGAGTAAAAGACAATTTACCAAGAACATACAACTCTTTAGAAGGATGGGACATTGCTTTTATAAACGTGTTTCGGTGAAACATCCGACGATTCCCAAACTTCTTGAAAAATTCGAAAGAAACAAGCGAGTAATGAAATACTTTGTAGAGGAGCTTTTTTGCACCATTTTCTGTCTTGAACTCCATTTTACTGAGGGGATATGATTGTGAACTTAAAACTTTTAATTTTTAATTTTTTTAAACAAGCATGCTAAACTACGAAATTGCTTATTATAGCTACATCACAATAACGTATTAAGTTAAGGAGCCAGTTGAAAAATTTTAACCTTTTCGACTAATTGTCCTTTCCATCAAATGATCATTCGACCGTTTGTATTTCGACCACCTGTCAATCGGCCATACATATTTCGACCAGTTGTCTTACGGCAAATATTCTGGCTACCTTCCATTAAACATCTGGAATATCGGGAATTGATACTAATTTTTCTGCTACTCTGCTTGAAGTGATTTCACTGAACGTTGCGCTGATGAAAATTGCAGGTCAGTAGATTTTCCGAAAAAGTAAAAATTCTGTCATATGGAAACCTTTTCTAGCATCTTTGGCATGTAGCCTTCTGAATTTAAATACTGGAGCATGTTCTATATCTTTCAGCGACGAACAAAGAAGATAGACTTTCAAATATGTTCCCCTAACTGACAAATACAAATTAAAATGAAGGAATGAACAACTAAATAGTAGTATTACACTTCGATAACCTACTCCAGAAGCGAGCTCTACCCTGATTCACCTAATAATCTACTCTAGAAACGATTTTTTCTCGATTCAACAGTTGTCTGAATTTTTCTCGATTTAGAAATAGACTAGGCTTTTGACAAGTAGGCTAGCGAGTTCAGTTAGTATACACTCACAAGTAGCCACCCCTTTTGAAGAATACATTTTATAATAAGCACTCATTCGAAATGGATTGCTCCAAGCCTATTAACCGGCTAAATGCTGCCCTTCAAATTGAGATACTTGTTTACGTAAAACAACTTCACCCATGTAAAAACAAGCGCTAATCGGCGCCCTTATTGACGGGACGGCATCAAACTTTGCCGAAAAAAATTAAAATTTGTGACACCACCTTCTACTCAAGCCCCGTCCGCATATTCCTCAACTATTATGGTTCGGCCAGACGAGTGGGCGCCTTTTTTTTTTTGCCATGCCTCCTAGGTTAGGTTAGAATAGTTCAAAGAAAATGCTACCTTATTTTGGACGTGGTAAACATTATTTTCAAGATCCTATGGTTAGTTTTTAAGATATGGCGTCTCGCTTTTTTCAGGGAATATGCGCCCCGTCCACCTGACCTGACTTTGTCCGGGGACAAAGGCGTAAAGTGCCCGTTGCCAGACTCGCCACTTCTGTCCGCCGCACACATGGCCTAAGTATATATCGAAGGCTTTCAGCAAGACACCAGACTTCGTCTGGGAAGAGTAACGTACACTGCTGCCAGGAATAGGGATGTAGCAAAGATTGACGAAGAGCCAATGCATTAGTTTGAGAAACAGGTATTGTATGAAAGGCATAAATTTAAATTTATTAAAAGTATTTTATATTAAAAGTAATATGTAACAATCACTGGAATATTTGAGGTAGTGTACATTTGATTTTTATATTCCTCACTGGAACCAAATTCAGCTTTAAATCCGTTGGTATATTCTTACAATTTCTTATTTCAACTGCTAGCCATATATAATACCAATATGGAGTTTCATCCGTATTTATGGTTACTTTATTTCTAGTTATTTAAATTGTCCTTTGATCTTAAAGCACTACCTTTATATTTTCTACATCCATTTTTCTTCAATTGATAAATTTTCTTCAGAGAATACTAGGGGGTAACAAAGTACAGAATAAATGGCCTGGGTAAATTCCTCCATAACTAAAGTTGTTGGCCCCCTCTGCAACTTACTATAGTCGCATGACTTCAAGCTTCCGTTTTCCTGAACTAGCTTTGTTTTATTACACCATTTCTCCTTTACCAAATGAACTTTCCTTCAAATATTGCCACTCGCTTTTTGTTCTGGTTATGAGCAATGCTGCAGTTGTACTTTACATACCTTCACCCAGACTGACTTGGCCAGACACGGCCGCGTGGACAGGACTGTCAAACCAGATGTTTTCCAAAGGACTAAGTCTACCAAGACAGTCTTGTGGTGGGGACGGGGGACTTGACAGTGAAGGGACATTCAAATCAAAACTAGTTACTATATATCCCTCAAAGTAACAAACAGGCGTTAGAACTACTGCATTGGCAGAAAAAATAAAAAAGTATTGCTGCTATCCATTACATTAAGCATGGATGGTCTGGGTAAATACTATTCAACGCCAGACACTCGTTCTAAACACATTAAGCATAAAGATTAAAAACTAGGACCTTCTATAGTTTGTGACCACCATTTCAGTACCCGAGTATTGTGCCATTGCTGACCGCGGCCCACCACCCCCCTCAAAAAAATGCCAGCAAGTTCCCGTACTAAACCTCTTATTTCTTTGTCATACACCTCTGATTTCTTTGTCATACTAAACTTATGATTTGACTTTGATTTGACTTTCATGTAACAATCCTATACTTTCAATCTCTTTCAGATTGAATCTCTTTTTTCCTGACAAAACCTTCGCTGCTTTTCTCATTAATTCCTCAAATGCTTTAGTAATCACACTTCCGAGCACCAGCTTCTGTAGTGCTCTGCTTAATATTCCATTTTATTTTCTCTACCTACAAGTTACCAATTAGTCTAGTTTATTTTTCTCGAGGCAGAATATCACGAGGACAGTTAAATCTTCAGCCCCCTAACTTTTAAAACTATGCTAGCTTTAAAACTATGCTAGCTTCAGCACTAAGTGCAGAAACTAATTGTAGTGAAATATTGAAAAGCCACTTTTCCTTTCAAAAATAGTTCTGTGGTAACTTATTTTACCCTTTGTATTTGTAGTAAATACCAAAAAAGTGTAGAGACTTTAAATGTTTGCTCTCAAAATCTTCGTGCAAGGTAAAAAAACCTAGACATCTGGTACACGTCATTAACACCAGGTAATTGAAAGCAAAGTTTCAGGGAAAACCTTCCTGAAACTTTTGGTTAAAAATTAAATACAAAAATGAAATAACGTCCAGATTATGGAGAGTAGGAGTAAATTATACCCAGAAAAAAACCTTATCATTTAATACAAATTAGCTTGAGAAACTACAAAACTTCCATACGAGCTTCAGTTTCATTTCTGAGGAGGATAAAACTTACTCTTCATTGACAAGTTACGACATCTATACTTGCTATCAACGTTTAAATACCGAATTTGCTCGATATGCCGACTGGCTTGATAGGTATTAACGACTTCGATCCTCTTATCAGAGGTTCCGGGTGGTCAAGAGTCCAGGAGTTAAAGCTTCATACTTCAATACAGGGACTATCGACGCACTCATTTGCAAACACTACATAAACATCTCTTCGAAACGGGGGCACCGCCGGACGTCCACAGCTCCAGTGTCATTTTCCAAAGCCCATTCTCTTCTCACTACCACTGGAGCTATGAGGATCAGAAGACTCACCCTGCACATATGTAAAATATTGAAATTAATGATTGTTTAATGATTGTATATTGTTACAGCAGTATCAAAGTAACAAGTAAAATTAATGCCTTACAGCCTAGGTAGTACCTGTTAAAGCCTAGGTAGTAACAATGACCAACAATGACCAACGCTGCATTCATGTCCCATTCTTTCATTTTCACTTAAACTTAACATGTTAATACCTACGTAAGAATACTTCAGGTACACTACAAAACTTGAAATTAATACTCCAGGTATTTCAAAACCAGTGATCAAACATTCCTTTTCTACTATATTAAGTATGCAGTCTAAAACCTTAAACAGTTCAGGGTTATTACTAACCCACTTAAAATACTAATTTTTGTCTCACCATATCCCAAACCTATGAGTTTTACTTAAAATTCTAATACTAAAGACTGTTCTTCCATGGTGTTCGAGATTATATAAAGACTAGCAACTCTGAGTGACTTATCCTCTTAACTATCTATTTAAAACTAAAATCTAGCTTAGTCACGAATTTTTCACTGACGTAAGTCACCTATGAATTCTATTCCGGGCACTAAAAGTTTAACAGTGATATTTACCTTATGCTTCAAAAACTGCCAGCAACCTCAGGAACAAGTAAACAGATTTCAGCCTTTCACTCAAGCTTTCCTCAGCGAGGCAGTTCTCCAAAGCAAGGCAGTTCTCCAAGATACTCTTACTTTTCGTTGCATGGCAGTCTAAGCAGACTTCAGATCCTCAGCGAGGCAGTTCAGATCCTCAGCGAGGCAGTTCAAGAGAAGCTTACTTCGTTGCATGGCAGTCTGTGTAGACAGAAAATCCTCAGCGAGGCAGTTCTCCCAAGAGATGCACTTCTCACTGCATGGCCGTCCACCGCAGACATCTCAGCAAGGCAGTTCCCCCTAGCGATACTAATACTTCTCGTTGCATGGAAGTTTGTAGACATACGATCCTCAGCAAGGTAGTTCAGATACGCTTACTTCTCGTTGCATGGCAGTGTACTGTAGACTTCCTATCCTCAACGAAGCAGTTCTCCAAAGATACGCTTACTTGTCGTTGCATGGCAGCCCGCTGGGCAGCCCACTGTGTAGGCTGCTTGTATGACGAGGACACCTTCGAAGTGGTGACGCGAAGTGGTGACGCGCTTAGGCTTCCTAAGTGTGTCTGGATGGTCTGTAAAGAAAAAACCAATTAGTTTAACGTAGTGCTATGACGAAAGCAAAAATTTTTATGGGGTTCCTACAACATTCAACTAAAGTTAGTACTATATTTGCTGCTGAGTTACACAACTTGTGATAATCCTTTAATAAAAAAGTCCATAATTTAACTTCCTATGGCAAGGTTTACTACAAAGTAACTTTCCTTAGCACCTTGAGGTCTCACCTTTCTTGAAGGATTTCTTCTAAGGATAAATTAACCAAACATCTTTAATCCTATACTTCAACACCTTTCTTGAAGGATTTCTTGTAAGGATAAATTAACCAAACATCTTTAATCCTATACTTCATCACATGGATTTGTGCTCGCCCAAAACCTTTAAAAGTTAACCCAGTTTCAACATTCAATTTCAACAAATTAGAATTTGGGTAATTCTAAACCGTTCATGTGAGCTAGACTATGGCAATTGACGTTTTCCTATGTTATTTTACTTCCTTTAGAAGAATTTAAAGTAATATTTTGTCGGCCGGCTTAACTAAGCTGTCATTGACCTTTGAAGAACACACGACTTGTATTACCTAACGTGGGGTAGGTCTAAGCCGGCATCCGCGGCAAACGGCAAAATTGTAACCAGTAAATCCCCTAAAAATGCCAACCTAACGTACTTAGAGGTGTTTACTGGTTACAATTTTGCCGTATTAGTTATAGAGGAGGTGGGGGCTTGTTCGTTAGGTACTTAAGTCGTGTAGTCTTCAAAGGTCAATTACGGATATTTACAGCCGGCCGACAACTATGACTAAATTCTTGTAAAGCAAGTAAAATAACATAGAAAAACGCCATTTGCCACAGTTAGCTCACCGGACAGCCGGCTTAGAATTACCAGAATTTGAAGTTAACTCTTGGTTGCCATTACCGTATATTTGTCCCTGACTAAGAAACTTACGAGGTCGAGTAGTAGATATCCTGTGTCCTTGAACCCCATACAGCAAATATTGTACTTATCACAATAGTACTTAAGTATCGCAAAACCCTCCTAATTATCCCTCAGATACTGATAACTTCAAAAAATATGTAAATCATATCTATTCAAATATTATACCCATTTCCTCAAAAGATCCTTGCTCCATATACATTAATATTCGAGTCAGCTTTTTTACTAGCTCTACTATGCTTTCCATTCTCCACTTAAACTAACCGCACAAATATAAAAGGTGGACATTTAACTTCGAATACCACTTCCCAAAATTACAACTACCCCTGCAACGGTAATCTGACTACGACCATCCGACGAGCACGAGTTCAAACAAATCTTTAGTTTCACATAAAAATGGAGTGTTCAAACTTTCTTCCAAACCTTTAATACTATTTGCTAGCTACATTTTCGTAATATAAAAAAGGTTCAAACTTTCTTCCAAACATGTTAAATGCATTTTCTATTCACTAATTTGGGTTGTTCCTTATCCACAAACCATTCAATTCTTGTTTTCTATACCTTGACCTAAGGAAAGACCACGGAGCATTCCTAACCCCCAAACCATTCAATTCTTGCTTTCTATACCCTGACCTAAGGAAAAGCCATGGAGCATTAATCTTACAATTACCAATCATTATTACACTTACAATTAACCTACAGGCTTTGGCCCCCAGTGGGGTAATTAAATTTACTTTGGGAAAATTTATAAAGCCACACAGCATCGATAAACTGAACGAGGAACTATATGTAGCCATCGCATCGCAGGAATAGAATACAGAATTATAGGCACTGCGTTCCACAAATTCCATTTTCCCTTCATTATCTTTCATTATCAACAGAAGTTCAGGCTTACAAAACCTAACATGCCCTAATATTCCGTATATATAAATTTAAATCTCCATGATCACAACTGCGCGCAAACACTACCAAATTTTTATGGGGGAACGATTTCGAGACCTTTTAATCTTATTTCCTACTGGAGTATTTCGACTAATTTTTCTGGATCTTCTGTATCATGTAATGTAATTATAAGCCCAATAGTATTTAAAAAGCTTTTACCATAACCAAAAAAATATACGCAAGGATGATTAAAATCGTTCTAATTCCGATTTCGTTAGTTTCACAACTGAGGGATGGATACTAATTCATGTTATTTTTACTTCGAACCCAACCATATTACTATACCCGTTTCCTACTAAACTAACGCAAATTAAACTTCACATACCTTTCTGGAACCCAATTTCTTTTATAACCCAGATTCCCAATACTACAGGCAGTGCAGCCTGCACTAAACTAGGAATACCTCTAGATGCTGTTCGCATCAAGTTATTTGATGCTCAACATAACTTAAAATTTTCTACATATCGTTCTTTGTCGTTAAATTTTCTAATCACAGGAAAAGCAGCTCGTATCAGTGTTCGGTCTAATTTTTAAACTAGAGAAAAGTACCTCCGTATGAAATAAAATACTCTTCGTTACATTGTGCTACTCCTGACTTTCCACTGAAGTCCCTGAGGTCCCTGTTTAATTTGTGCTACTCCTGACTTTCCACTGAAGTCCCTGAGGTCCCTGTTTAATTTGTGCTACTCCTGACTTTCCACTGAAGTCCCTGAGGTCCCTGTTTAATTTGTGCTACTCCTGACTTACCACTGAAGTCCCTGAGGTCCCAGTTTAATTTGTGCTACTCCTGACTTACCACTGAAGTCCCTGAGGTCCCTGTTTAATTTGTGCTACTCCTGACTTTCCACTGAAGTCCCTGAGGTCCACGTTTAATTTGTGCTACTCCTGACATTCCACTGAAGTCCCTGAGGTCCCTGTTTTATTTGTGCTACTCCTGACATTCCACTGAAGTCCGAGGTCCCTGTTTAATGTGCTACTCCTGACTTTCCACTGAAGTCCGTTTAATGTGCTACTCCTGACATTCCACTGAAGTCAGAGGTCCCTGTTTAATTTGTGCTACTCCTGACTTTCCACTCGAAGTCCCTGGTATCCCAGTTTAATTTGTGCTACTCCTGACATTCCACTGAAGTCCCTGAGGTCCCTGTTTAATTTGTGCTACTCCTGACATTCCACTGAAGTCCCTGATGTCCCTGTTTAATTTGTGCTACTCCTGACTTTCCACTCGAAGTCCCTGATATCCCAGTTTAATTTGTGCTACTCCTGACTTTCCACTCGAAGTCCCTGATATCCCAGTTTAATTTGTGCTACTCCTGACTTTCCACTCGAAGTCCCTGCGGTCCGTTTAATTTGTGCTACTCTTTACTTTCCACTAAGTCCCTGAGGTCCCAGTTTAAATTGTGCTACTTCTGACTTTCCACTCAAGTCCCTGAGATCCCAGTTTAATTTGTGGTACTCATGACTATCCACTAATATCCCTGAGATCCCAGTTTAATTTGTGCTACTCATGACTGTCCACTTGTCCCTGAAGTCCGTTTAATTTGTGCTCCTCCTGACTTTCAACTCATGACCCTAATGTCCCTGTTAAAAAAAGGGAAACTTAAAATTTAGTTCTCCCTACGGGAAACCTATCACATCTATATTAATGCTCATCCTATGCTGACCTTTCACTGCACCGTGTCAACTACTGTATCCCTACTAAATTGCAACTACTGCATTAGAAGCATTATCGTTTCACTTTCAATACCATGTTTCCTAACCCTCAAACAAGGTGACCATTCAATGCGTATATATTTCTTAACAAAATTTCTTATTTCTACAAATATCCACAAACAAATTTAAGTACCCCCGCTTATCTAGTGAGAAGCTCTGAAAAACTCACTCCGCAGATCCCACACATTCCTCCTCTAAACACCACCAAACTAACTAGTTAATTAGCACTCACCATCTCAGTCAGGTCTCCAAAGTAACTCCAATCGCAGTACGGTGAAAAAATACATACTAGTAACGGAACAACCTTAAGTTTAGCTTTGGGACAACCCGATGAAATTCACAACACTAAAGCAATACTTAGACCAAAGCACGTAATATAGCTTGAAAACGTTTGGGCCAAACAGTCCAATGACCTTTAGAGACCCACGATTAAGAACTACTTGCCTCAAAAACTACGCTTGCTTCTTTCTAATAGGGACATTACACAACGCCTCACTACCTGATGATAATGCACGTCAACGATAGGACACGGGTCTCACAGATGCGAGCGGCGGGTCGGTTTAAATGCTCGAAGCCTCAACAGTTACTAAGGCAAAAACTGACTTCTGTCTTCCTCCCCTGTTTTTATACAGGAGGTTCTGGGAGCTCAAGGACCAGTTTGCAGGTGTGGAAGCTTCTTTTCCAACGATCCTAAATGTTTGGAATATCAGCGCCATCTGTTGGCAAATGTACAAATATACAAAATTTAATTTTTTCTCATTTCTCCTTAGACATAACATGAATTACTACCCAGGCGCTGAGTATTCGTTATTTGAACCAAGGTAAAAAAAAAAAAAAGGTTCTAAGAGAAAAACATGAACAATCACGAAAAGAAATAATTATCCGACAAACCATCAGAAAACTGAAAGAAAGTAAAAGGATTATAACATTATACCAGGGAGAGGAAGGGGCTACATCTGATTGAATTCTAAAGATGATACGAAGAAACCGCCGTAATATCCTTCCGACTAAACAGCTTTGACAAAGTGGAGGCCGTTACAGTCACGGTGACAAGGGTAATGGCCAAGTGATTTCAACGTCTAGGGACGCCAATGGTAGTTAAGGGAGTAATGGGGACACATTACAAACCGCGAAGAATCAATTTGGTTCTTTTAAAACTTTGCGCGCTTCACTGACTTTTGAACCATCTCTTGGGGAGAAAATATTGCAGTTTTTGTTTATTCTAACCACATTATCGTTGATCGCTCTAATTCGGTTATATTTCGAGTCGCTTAAAATATTCTTGCCATAAATCTTCCTTGATAATTTCTGTGCTTAGTACAGGGAAAATTGCATCTGGCATAACAATCTCCAATGGAATACAACATACATTGTTCATTGTTTTATGATAAATAAAATATACTTGTGAAAATAAGACTCTTCCATTGATTGTTCCTAAAAGATAACATTGTGCAAAGCAGTGCAATACTGTGCTGTAGTTAGTAGCGGTACAGTCATGTGTTTTTAAGGTACTACCCTAACTAGAAAGTGGTTAGTCACTTTTTCCATCAAACAAAAGAATCTCATGTCAACCTTTAAAAACCTTCATATGGCCAGTATCTACATGTTGCAAGAATTACAGTACAGATGGAAAATAAGTCTTACATAATTTAGTGGAAGGCACTGAATATTACATTTATATAACGGAAAATGTTAGTTACGTACACAGTAAGAGTGAGGAAGTTATTACGAATAAAGTACAAAAGACTTATGGAAAATGTTATTATATAGAATCTGAATAGATTTACAAAAAGAATGTCTAGCGCCTTTAAAATCTGTATGAAAAAATGCACATGGAATTTCACATAACAATGTGCCTGAGAATTTGATGTGATGCAAGTAAGACATAGTCAGGCAAAAGCGTTCAACAGCGCTTTCCTTTTGTGGTAATTCTTGTAATTTGTGCAAGCAAAAAAAAAAATACATAAAAAGTGCTGCAACATTCGGCATCATTCTTTTATGAATAATCATATAGCACTCAACAGGGCAACGCAACTAACAAGACGTACTGAGAATTCCAAAATAGGCCAGTCATAACGTTTTAAGAAATTCCTTCTGACCAGGTAGGGAGATTTTTCACTCATGTTTACAGTCTCGTGTGGATTTTAGGCTTTCTTCTTCACTTCCAGATAAAGAGTCACCATTCACTATGTATTTTGTTTTGTCTGCTTATTTTATTGCATGTTTTTCCATGTGGCTCTCTTTCTCTGAGTAAATGTCTATTTTAATTTTAAAAGCACTTTGGTTAATCTAGCTTTTTAGAGAAAAGATGACATAATGAATTAATAGCAAAGTTACAGAGAAAAATATATAAACTAAGAGCACAGCTAAAGATAAAAATATCCGCAGAAAAAAAAATTGATGTTCATAAATAACATGTCAATAACCGGCGGTCGTATATTACTTCAAACGAAAGCATTTGAAACCGCCGCAACCTTTTTCCCCGATTTACAAACCTATGACTGTGATCACAGACATGAAACGGAGTCTGCTTTTTCTTCCCTTTCCGGGCGACGAGTCCATTAGTCATGTACCTGCCAATAGGAAATGGGTAGACATCAAGGAAATACCATTCAATACACAGGACCAAAATGTCGGGAGTTTTACTTGGCTTTCGATTCAAAATGTTCATACCAGGGTTTTCAGTTTTTTTCCCATAAAGCTGTTTTACATGACATTTTTTTCAATGTTCGTTGTTTTCTTCAATATTATTATTATTATTATTATTATTATTATTATTATTATTATTATTATTATTATTATTATTATTATTATAAAAGACCTGTTTTCCACAAAGGCTAATAAAAATAGAAACTTGACTCTATCTTGTATTACATACCCACCTCGCAACTGGCTGTAAATGCTTCTTCGCCTTACTTGATCGCTATCAAAATTGTTTGTATTATATCTCAAATTTGATTTCCTACCTGATAAAGCTCTTGACTGTCTCTAAACAATGCTTCATCTTATTAGGGGAGAGAGAAAGAATCAGCTGAAACACACATTATGTTTTCTGTCTTCTAAAGCCAGGATGAACCCTCTGTGTTGAACAACAACATACATTATCACTACTGGGCACTGAAACACCAGGAGCTATCACGAATGTCCAGTTCCCAAAACAAGATGCTGTCTTACATAAGGCCATGAATCATTTATTAAAATATATATGACGTGGCATGGTAGCCTTTTTATTAGAGGATGACAGTAATCATATTTCTTTTCCTGGGTACCTGAAAAATAACTGTATCATCTTACCCAACTGGTGGAGTGAGGTAAATATTTTTGCATTCTGCACGAGCATTATGCTTGGATAACTTGTGACCAGTTCCTCTCTGGAGTATGCCTTGTGCCCTCTTACCAGTGGCAGTCATTGCAAGGCAGCTTAAGAAGTTTTAACTGGAAACCTGATTTCAGTAGTGTCGCCACGTGCACTAGCTCACTCCTATTGATAAACTATGGAAATGGGTCAATAAGGCAACAGGTAAACAGAATTCAGTTGGTGCACCTCACCCTGGCCGCCAGGGTGAAGTGGTCCCTGTTACTCAACACTTTGCAGATAGAACAAAAACTGCACAAATCCTCTCTGATGCTCAGCTCAGCCTTATTGCACAGGATATATCCATACTGGATGCATGCAACACAAATCATACTGAAAATAAAAAAATCAAATATCCCAGCAAAAACGTATTGAGGAACATTTTCTTTTAAGCAACAATGGCTACACTAACAGCACAAAAGAAGGAAGGAAAGATCCAGAATAATTTCACGCGGTCATGAAGAACAATTTATGACATACGTAATATAGAGTAGATGGAGCTACGATTATTTCACAAAAATCAAGGCATATCTGCTGATGGCATAAACGTTCATTAAACGCCAATTGAATATTCACCAACTTCAGTTTACAGTTCAAACAAACGAACAGAACCAGTTACGAATAAGCCCATCACAGACACACGGATTAGCTTTCAGTGACCTGCCAACTGTTGGGCATTTATGTTGTCGTGCTATATTTTATTAATTCTCAATTTCATAACTAAGCCATAAGAATCCCTCGTAAAAAAGTGACCAGTGAATAAAGAAGAGATCAGTGAAATATCCTCGTACTTCTTAAAATTATGCAAATGTAGAATAATTGCGGCCACTTGAGTCATGAAATGGCTTTCCTTAATTCATTTATTGGTGCTTAGTGCTTACATGAGATTGTTTTAAGACCAATTATCATCATTAGCTGGGTTTCCTACTTTTAACATTTTCAGTGATGCATTAGACTATCACTTGTAGTGAAAGGTTAACTGAGTATATGCAACTATAGTTACCTACCTAAGGGACAATACTGTATGCAAAATTATTATAATAATTTTACAATATCGCTTATAAAAATACTCATAAAAACTTATTGCTATATGAATTTAATGTAAGCACGGTCTTTAAAGGCCATGCAAGGCTCTAAGAGACACGTCTATCCATGTTATACTTTCTGCCCAAAAAACACGAGAAAACAAATGGATGTTCGGAAAATATTGATCATAATGTTACGAAAAAGAAATCCACAATTCTTGTCTTGGGGTCGATGCTTTTTACCGTTTTCACCATTCATACGGCTTTTATATTCACTTCATAAAAAATAAAAATAAGAGAGACAAGTAGATATATATACATATATATATATATATATATATATATATATATATATATATATATATATATATATATATATATATATATATATATATATATATATATACATATACGCGCAATGATTGCAAGTGCAGTTCAAAGGATAGAAATTCATCACCACATAAAGATATACAAAGGGTATAATGACAAAGGAAAATGTCTATATACATAAAACAGAAGGGGGAACAAAAGAGCCATACACATCTCGAAAGTATCTCCGCCCTTTTAGAAGCAATATCGGTTTTTATACTACAAAGGGGAGCTATTCATATAAAAGGTTTCTGAATCGCAGGCAATTAAGGACGTGGAGTTGCTTGGATTCCGGCTACGTCTTGAGGAAGAATGTTCCAAGTCTGTGCTGTTTTGGATCCTGCGTTTTCATTCTGGCATTCCCACAACCTAATGCACCAAGAGTTAATCTACAACCGAAACAAAATAAGAGTTCAAATACTGAATTGTTTTCTTATGTTCCAAAAAAAAGCAAAAACTTCCACATCATGGATAGTAAGATATTTACCGTGCAATATATTAACGTTTACAACGGTAAACTTTTCTTTCTCATATTAGGCAAATGAGCCGAGATGGCGAATGCCAACAGCCAAATATTTATTTAATATGTAGTACTCTAAAAACAGAAACGACATCATTATTCATTTTTTCCCTTTAAAATGTCTCCCATTATGGCACATCATTCGGAATATGATACAACTTCACATAAAGGGAGTATATATAACAGGAAGGCTGGCGCCCTGGTGAACACGCGAAGTTTATCACAAAATTATGATTGAAAGATGCGCACAAGAAAACTGGAGAAGTCTATGAATGATTTCAGTACGCTTGAGAACTCCAAGAAAGAAAAAGTCATGAATAAAATCTTGCCTTCTAGAAATGAGAAAGCGAATCTGCAAACATTTTGAAACTGTCTCATGGATCATATTTCCCTTAAGTTCTAAAACTGAAAATCCTATTTTGACGTTCTGGTATAATGTCTACTAGATAATTAGAGATTTACGAAACTCAGTTATCACATAAAACATGACACTTACACCTTAAAGGCTTCCTTGAGCATCAGAAGGACTTAGTATAATTCCAAATAAAGTGAGGTATTCACTATCATATGACTAAGACCATCTACTCCCAACGATAAAGGGCTACATTCACTTAGTAGGAACCGAAAAAATTAAGGCTGTTTAAATAACCACAAGCGTATCTAGTAGCTTAATTCAATACTTTAGTGACAAAATGTTGAATTAAATGCTACAGTTACTACGACCTACTGCATTTGAACAAAAGCTTTAAACTCTAAATCTTCTGTGCAAATGTAGTATGTTGATTTTAGAGCAGGCTTTAAAGTTTAGAGCCTACTCTAAAATCAACATACCACTTTTTCATACTTGGTCAGGATAATTCACATTTACTTTCCCAATGAATCCCAAAAGATTTTTGGCCATATTTTTACTTAAAGAAAACATTCTCGTGCGTCTCGCCTCAAGAATAATATATTTTTTTTTCTTTTTCGTTAACTGGCAAGTGCGTTTGTTATGCCGTGCAGCGGACACATCAGTTTCACGGAAGACTGAACCAATTCAGATCTTCTACAACAGGTCGCGTTTGGTTAACTGGGGGCGAGAGTACTCTCCAGGAAACTGGATGCTGGCAAATGAACATGTCATGTTGATGTAGATACTTTAGCGTCATTTTAATGGGTATGTCAATAAAGTATGCAGAAGCCTTATGGGGAAGATAACCGATGATTTGTCAATACAATTATGGACAGTAGAGTTTAGGAACTTTTACAACTGCTGCAGAAGAGTAAATGAAAAATTTCAACATAAGAGAGAGAGAGAGAGAGAGAGAGAGAGAGAGAGAGAGAGAGAGAGAGAGAGAGAGAGAATGCTATGTGAGGAGCACATTCCGTTCGTATCAACATTTTTCATAAGACATTATCTAAAAAAAAAAAAAAAGCATACGACTGCTTTATAGCGGAGGAAAAAATAAAAAAAAAATCTTAACATGCGGGCCAAAAATTTTTTCTATCAGTAAACCAAAGTTATGTAATCTATACTTTATTTTACTGAGGAACTTGCATGAGATAGTATAATTTATTATTTAAAAAATGGAAACCTGTAACATATTCTGTAGTTAATGATGAAACAATATATATATATATATATATATATATATATATATATATATATATATATATATATATATATATATATATATATATATATTGTTTCATCATAACTACAGAATATGTTACAGGTTTCCATTTTTTAAATAATAAATTATACTATCTCATGCAAGTTCCTCAGTAAAATAAAGCATAGATTTCAGAACTATACTTGCATAATACAGTATTAATATCCAACATCTAATATACGGTAATCTTAGGTAGGAAAACGACAATTTCAAACATGGCAAAGGAAGTACTTTCATCCAAAGCCGCCCCCACCCGCCACACGGTTAAGTGCCATATAAAAATGTTTTCAAGAGCAGTGATATGTTATAAATTAAATGTAGCCTTGTCTCTAAATTGTATACAGTTTCTCAGACAGCCTTTATGTATGTAACATTTGTGCTAAAATTTTTCCTGACTGAATGTGAATCCAAAAAGGTGCAGTTAATATTTTTATATCTCTGAATTCATAAAGAATGAAGAAACAAATAAGTAATTTAGTTTTGAATTCAGAAATGCTCCCAGTTCCACTAACTCTAATCAAAGAGTTTCACTGTTACATCAGATGACAAATAAATAGTGGCTATCAAAGGCTAAAATCGCACGGGTATTGTTTGAAAAAAAAAAAATTATTTTTAACAATATTTTGTTGATCCTTCAGTATTGGGAGAGAGAGAGAGAGAGAGAGAGAGAGAGAGAGAGAGAGAGAGAGAGAGAGAGAGAGAGATGTAACGAATTTCCATTTCAGTAAATATGGTTTCGATAAAAAGATACTTTCCCAGTCAAAATACATGCCTCTCATCGGTGTACTTAGGGACTGATTTCATCATGAACGATTCTTTTAAACTTTTTATTCAACAATTATTCCTTCCTGTTTCATCATAATGCTCTTATTATCTCTTTGTAGAATGAGTCTACTAATTCCTCGAGTTTTAAATATTGCTTTATGACATTTGGTCCGCAGTTTTCCTTTTGTCCCTATTGCATCGAAAGCAATATGAACATTTCAGTATAGTCAATGTAACTCTTTAACAAACAAACAAATCTCCGTTGTTTATATGCGTAACTGAATAGAATCACCCACCGAGCTGAACCTCGATTTCAGCAATAAGATACGATTTCACCAACATTAAAAAAGATATAAGGTAATGCCAGTCCCACTGCCTTGCTAAAAGGTGAAGTGCATTACAAAAGCCTTCATGCTTACCAAACCTAAGATTAGGAATTGTCATTCTGAGAGAGAGAGAGAGAGAGAGAGAGAGAGAGAGAGAGAGAGAGAGAGAGAGAGAGAGAGAGAGAGAGAGAGAGGAATAATTCACATTACTAAGAGCTCCCAAACCAACTTTCTTCCTCTCTTCATTATATTTCGTTTTCAGCCACGTCATAATGCTTCTGAGTAGATGCAAACATATGAGCAAAATGCAAAAAATCATCTGTATTTTTAATAATTATCCCCTTTTTGACTGCGTGAAAGATTTTGCAGCTAGTAAATGTATTTTTCGTAAAATGGTTCATAATATTCAAAACCTATTCCCTTACTCTTACAAATAATGCAGTAATTCTGTTAAAATACTGGAAATCAAGATTTGTATGCGTATGGTGAGTTAATATGGTAGCTATTTATCAGTATGAATTATTCACCAACCCTTCAAATTTATTTTTCAGACAGACATATTATCCCTTCAATCTTCCTAATAAAGAAATAAAATTTCAAACTTTTGCCAAATTAGTCTTTGATATAAGCTTTTATATTTTGTTTTTCTATACAGAATTTCTTAATTTTAATGAATGTCAAAATTAGCTTTACAGCCGACGATGCTGAAAGTCCAATGCCATTTTAGAGAATCCAGAATTAGTGATCTTTACATTTTCAGAGTTGCAAATATTTTTAATTGCACATCTTGTACGGTGGCCATATTCTAAATTTCAGAACGGGAGAGCGCACAGACTCGCGTGTGTACATATCCAGAGACCTCCCTTTCTCGTTGACTGTTTTAATGACCCAGAATCATGAGAGCATTTGATTGAGAATTCCTGATATTCCTCTTCTGTTCTCTCCCATCAGTTATCTATTAAGAATTGTTCAAATATGAAAAAGAATAATCTTTATTCAATTCAGCTAATGATGAGAAGGTAGTGGCAGAGGTTGCGTTGACGTGAGCTCTTGTAAACAAAACAGTAAGATTTGTAATCAAAGACTAAATGGGGCTATATATGCACTATTCTACGTGTACAAAATATTTGTTTACTGTTTTGGGGATTTACATGCTTTTAAGAAATCCACTGTTGCTATCTCTTAGAGATACACTATTGACTGATTAAAATCTAACACTATGTATTTTTAACACAGATTGGTTGATTTATGGTTACTAAAACTGGCGTCATAACATCTATGTCAGTGACGCCGTTTTGACTCTGGCGAATAGTTGCATTATACAGTAAAACAAAAATACGTCATATCAACAAGTGATTTTCACATATTAACAGCGGTGTCATTTTTATCAAGCACCAGAATACAAATAGTACGGTAATAATGAAAGTGAAATTTGCACTGTAAATTCAAACATCACACCGTAACCATGTGCCGGAAACTCTCTCTCTCTCTCTCTCTCTCTCTCTCTCTCTCTCTCTCTCTTCATAAATCACACTTTTCCGCTAACGTTTTCCAGCACAGCATAAAGTAGCTGTACGTTGATTTATAGAGATTAACCTGTCTTTGCCAAGCAACAGCGTCAGTGGAAAATCCCACCTCATTACGCCGACACCTCTTTCTCATTAGCCTTTCTTAGAATGGGTGGAATGGAGCAGAGTCGGAGCGGGCCGTATTTTTCGGGGAGGACAAAGTGCGCGAAAATGGGAATTCTTGATGGCTAAGGTGCATGAGGACTATAATTAAGCAAATTAGGCAAAACTCCAAGAAATGAAACGTCTCGTTAAAGATATAAACACACACACACATACACACATGTACAAACACACACATATTTATATATGTATATATATACACACATATATTATATATATATGTGTGTGTGTGTATGACTGTGTGTTCATATCTTTAATGAGACTTTTCATTTCTTGGCGTTTTCCTTAATTTGCTTAATTATAGCCCTCATGCACCATAGCCCTCAAGAATTTCCATTTTTGCGCAATTTGTCCTCTCCCGAAAAATACGCCCTGCTCCGGCTCTGCTCCACTTCCATCCATTCCAAGAATGGCTAATGAGAAAGAGGTGTACGCGTAATGAGGTGGGATTATATATATATATATATATATATATATATATATATATATATATATATATATATATATATATATATATATATATATATATATATATATATATATATATATATATATATATTATCTCACCAAGTCTTTACTGTAGGTATGAAGTCATTAACACCAAAACCGTTTTCATTATGCCAGCAGATACATATATGTGTGTGTGTGTGAATTTATAAGATCGTGTAAAATACTTGAATAAATAAATAAGATAAAATAAAAAAAAAATTAAAAGTAACGATATTTTATTGAAATAAAAGTTGTAAGACATATCATTTTTCTTTAAAATGTAAATATTCACATAAATAGACCAGTGAATATGCAAATTCAAAACGCACAGATAAATTTGTAATTAAAATACAAGGAAATATAATTAATTTATATATATTGAAAATAAATGAACAAAAATATTAGTCTGCAAATTATAATAAATAAATTAAAACAATTAAAGAAATAAATTTATATACGAAAAAAATTTTTGTTATACAAAAATGAATTATTGAAATAGAAGAAAATAAATAAATACATACATAATCATCAGTTAATAAAATAAAAACAATGAATGCCTAAATAAAATTGCTATTTATACAAAAAGAAACATTTTTGAATAAGAAGGTTGCCAAAACCAAAAGTAGGTTCTGAATACTTCTGATGGGAAGAGGCAATAGCTTTGAGAAGATTCTCGATAAACTCGAAGTTTAAGTTTCTTTTACCTCAGTTAACACTGATATCCTTCATAAAAATCAACGTTATATTGTTTCTTATAAGATGAGTATTGTATTTTTTTCTTAAAACAAGCATAATGGTGAAAATATTTCCATGACTAAAAATAAAAAACATAAAAAATATTGCAATCCTCAGAAGAAGTGTACAAAAATTTTGCTTCTTTTATCGCCGCTAACACTGATTTCCGTATTACCAATCAGTGCTATATTTTTTCTTACGAAACCAACATTGTATTTTTTCTTGAAACAACCATAAAGCTGAAAATATTTCCACGAATTAAATTATTACTGAAAAAACACCGCGGGTCACAAGACCTGCACAAACATTTCCAGCAAATAACAGGAAAAAGGGAAAGCGAAAGTACCGGAAAAATAGAATTTTAGCCCAGAATCCAATAAATCAACTAAAAGTTCGTGACTGTAGTGAGCGCCTTTTTCTGGATGTTTGTTTCCGCCCCAATTGTGAGCTACATGACTGATGGACGAGCCAAGAGGAGTGAAATAGCTTTCCATTCCGTCAGTGATCGCAGTTGAGGACTTGCGGATGAATGGCAGAATTTTTTTTTTTTTTTCTTGGTATATTCTTTACAATTCTGTACAGTCAGTGCAGGTAGCACACGCTTTTGTCTCGTATTCTGAACCGTTTACTAGTTAGATAATTTTTTTTTTTTTTTTGTCACTTGAATATACTTAATTGTTTAACATTTTTCATGTTTTCATAAAATGTTTATTATCCAATATCCTGCATTGTTGTTTTTGGCATTCACTTAAGTATTAATAAAAGACTATGTTATAAAATTATATTACCGCGTAAGGTGAAAATTTCTTTTCACACTCAAAAATATTTAACTAGTTAATATTTTTTTTTTTATATATTTTCTAATAGACAACCATTATCAAATAAACGGCATGGTTGTTATGTTTAGCATTCATTT
>NC_089760.1:8427500-8442500 GCF_040412425.1 Macrobrachium rosenbergii | reverse complement strand
TATATATATATATATATATATATATATATATATATATATATATATATATATACATGTAAATGTGTGTGTGTGTGTACAGAAATAGGTCAAGAACAATATCCTACAGACTACCAAAGATTAAATTCTTACATATACTTTAGTGCCCACCAACAACAACTCTTTGCAGTCTATTAGTTGAAATTTCCACAATAAATTTAAGAAATATTCCAGCAACTCCATTTGACATCGCTCTTCTTCGTTTATCCCCATAAATTTACTCATACTAATGTGCACCTTCAGCCTTCCTTTCCAATAAAACTGTTTAGAACTATTTTTCTCTGTTGCTGTAGGTTCTCTTGATATCGTCCTCTTAACATTCCACTGGCTATCATCTCCTTATCCTGCACAGCTAACCGTACATTTACCTTCTTCGATTTTGCATTACTGAACACATATAAATGATAATTTGCAAGAAAAAAAACTACCCCTTGTCCAAAACAGAAAACCAGTAGCTATTTCCTCTACTTATTCCCAGTCGTGATCGTCATTATTATTATTATTATTATTATTATTATTATTATTATTATTATTATTATTATTATTATTATTATTATTATTATTTCATATTCAACAAGACTGAACGGCCATTATGTTGGAAAGCAACCTCACACAGAACTGAATATCACCATAAGAAAATACTGAAACCAAAGATCAAATTAACAAATAGATAAAGACGAGTCGACAAACAAAAAATTAAAATAAGGGAAATTGTATAAGGCACTATATAAGTATCACAGAAACTATTTTGAGCATCAGCAATGGTAATACTGATCCACAGTTTTACAGTAAATACCTAAGAATAATTATTTAGGCTTCGCAACAGAATTGGATTACTATGCTTTTTAAAGCACGAAACACTCACAAGTTGTTTTGCTGAAATACCTGAGAGACGACTGAAGTCCATTTTTGATGAAGGGTTTACAAAAGGTGGTCAATAGGATCCCATTTCGGAAATGCCAGATCATATTAACATAGTTTATATAAGGAAACCGGTGCCCAGTAATTTCATCGGAGCAATTTCACCGAGGTAATTTCAACTCAGTATTTTCATTGCATTTGAATTACGTTGCTTGGTAATTACACCTCAGGTATTTTCACTGCATTGTAATTACGTCGAGAGATGTTACGTTGTCTTTATCATTACGTTTTTTTTGCCACACGGTGAATACAGCCACTTCGTAAGAAAAAAACTAATTCATGAAACTAAAATCCATAAATACTGGTGGTATTTAATCACTGACATGTACATTAACATACACCAATAAGTAGTCTTTAATGCAAGTCAAAGAAAAACTAAAGTAAAACTTTTGATTCTAAAAGTCTTTAAATTCTACAGCATATATCCTTCTTGCAGTTGGGATGAAACTACAATTCCAAACTATAAAGTATTAAGAATGTCTTGTAAATAATCGATTAACTGCCAGTCGTAACTGCTGCGTGGCCGAAAGCGCCCTAGCGCCTGGCTTGACAGCCTAAATTTCATAAATCACTAAAACTAGAAGTTTATGCTATTGATATCACCTTTTATGCAGTCACAAGTAGCTACAGGTGACATCTGGTTAGTTTTCTGTAAAAGAAAACTATTGAGGTGGCTTTGTTTGTCCGTCCGCACCTTTTCTGTCCGCCTTCAGATCTAAAAACTACTGAGGCTAGGGGGGTTGCAAATTGGTATGTTGATCATCCACCCTCCAGTCATCAAACATACCAAATTGAGCCTTCTAGCTTCAGTAGTTTTTATTTTATTTAAGGTTAATTTAGCCACGGTCGTGTGTCTGGCACCGTTATTGTGCCAACAACATAGGCCACCACCGGGCTGCGGCTGAAAGTTACATGGGCCGCGGCGGAGAGTTTCATGGGCCGTGGCTGAGAGTTTCACACAGCATAATACGCTGTACAGAAAACTCGTTGCGCCGAAGACACTTCGTCGCATTTTTTAGTTGTTTTTACTTTGAGCAGTCTACAGAAGAGGAAAAAGCTACTAGGAGGCGGCTATAACAAAAAATATCAGCAAGTTTTGTAATTAACCAGTACAATATTTCTCAATTTTTACAACGACGACTTCCCTTTTCTGAAATTCATCCCTATTGTACATCACTGACATTATTACATACTGGTCAAATTCAGATGTTATAAGCTACAGAATAACGTGGTAAACAGAAATAATGTAATCAGTTCTAAAAGTCGCAATATTGTGTAAATTCTGCTCATCAGGTTTTACATATGCTATAACCTCAGTTAATTTTGTAGAAAGGACCCATATTTTCATTTTAACATACAGCTGTCAAACCATATCTCCTTTTCCTCCATGGCTCTTAAATGTCCTTTACACAAATAGAAAATTTAACGAGAAGAGCCTCAAAGTAAATGGTATTAAGATGGGAACATTGGCAGGTTTTCCAGCCAGTGACGCCCATGTAACTCCTATGCTTTGTATTTAGAGCTGATAAACAGCTTCTTTTCACAAGAGAGGAATAGTAAAGTAGACGAAAGGAAGGATAATCTCGACTCGAGTCACCAAAGGTGTCCCAAGTCCTTTCTTGTAGTTTGCTTTCCAAAGAATAAGCATCATTTCTTTTAGCAAATATAGGAACTTTTTTGCTTCTCGCTGGTTACTAATTCAATTCGGTGTAATATTACTTTAGAAATTACTGTAAAACTGGCTTATTTACTATCGTACCTGGCTACCTGAATCATAAGAGAAAATCTGACAGTTCATGTAGATTTTACTAGATCACACTGGTATGAAATTAAAAATCAAATTCAGGTAGAACCCGACTGCATTTCTCAAAAGATGGATGCCATCCTAACCTGAAATGTCTCTACAGATGCACATTCATATTTCTACAAATTTATTAGCACGAAATTTTAGCAACACGTACCTTTCAGTAGTAGTACACTGAATAAATTGAGTACAAGAGATGTTAATCGCCGAGGGAATATGGTAAGAGTTGGTCACAGTTAACAATAAACTGACAGATGGTGCCTCGTGTTATTTGTAAAACAAAGGCTAGCAAACAACATATATGAATATCTTGAATATTTGAACAAAGCATCTAACTTTTTCTTATCAAAATGAATTGCAGAGCCATGGTACAATCCCCTATCGGCAAGAATAATCATAGACACTGAATCTACATGTCCGAATTAAGAATATTAGTAAAGATGATGTACATATTAGATTGAACATTAAAAATAACAAAGGTTTTATAACAAAAAAGGTTAACAGAACGACAATAAAAAGCAATTTCAGATTTCAGAAGTCAACAGTGTTGGAATCGAAAAACAATGTAAGCTTCAGTAAGTCCTCTTGGACTCCCACATAAACCAGGGACAATATAATGAATGTGAAAAGTAAAAGTAAAGAGGAGGAGGACGAGAATGACAAGAAAAAATTCAGTAAAGTGGAAAACATTCCCCCAAAATCCACCAAATTCCCCCTGCTACCCGGTAACAAAACTTTCGAACTTTTCAGTTTCTCGTTTAAAAAATATCTGAGCAATATTTTTTTCTCTTCAGTTTTATGAATGAGTTCTGGTGACCTAAAACTATATAGAATTTTCGATCTATTTTATGATGCAGGTTTACAGCTTAAGCCTCTTGAGCACGTTTGTTTGAGTTTGGAATTTTTTTTTATCTTTCAAACTAATATAGACTGCTTCTGAATTCAATATATTTTTCTTCCTGGATATGTTGAAAGTTCACAAAATTCTATTCTTTCAAGAAATGTTATTTTTGCTGTCTGCCTTTGAGCAATTCAAAGCAGGTAAAGTGTGCAAATGAGAGAGAGAGAGAGAGAGAGAGAGAGAGAGAGAGAGAGAGAGAGAGAGAGAGAGAGAGAGAATAAGTATATCTTAGTTTAACCAGACCATTGAGCTGATTAATAGCTCTCCTAGGGCTGGCCCGAAGGATTAGATTTATTTTACGTGTTTAAGGACCAACTTGTTACCTAGCAACGGGACCTATGGCTTATTGTGGAATCCGAACCACATTATGACGAGAAATGAATTTCTATCACCAGAAATAAATTCCTCTAAATCTTCACTGGCCAGTCGGAGACTCGAACGCTGGGCCAACAGAAGAGAGAGAGAGAGAGAGAGAGAGAGAGAGAGAGAGAGAGAGAGAGAGAGAGAGAGAGATTTTATAAAATATTATTTAAAGAGATTTTATAAAATATTATTTATTGACTCATAAATATTATTATAAAATGGTAAAGTTAACATGAAATAGTGTACTTTTAAATTTTCATTGTCTAAGCATCCACTAATAACCCATCTCATGGACAGATGAAGCAATCGCAGCGCAGGGGCATCTAATTCTTTTCCTTAAAGTTTCTACGTTTTCACTGCACCTACGCGCATAACCATGTTCATGAATTCAAAAGTATGTGATTCATTTTTTACTACTTTCATTATTGCATGATGATTCATAGTTGGAGTAACTATCGTTGTACTGTTGCTTATAATTGACTTGGCTGTATCGTCTCGTGAGAAATTGAATGCCTATTTCCTTTGTGATTTTTCCTTGATCTGGAATTGTCAAAATTTTCCTGATACTTTTTTTTTTTTTTTTTCATATCAAGACGTTACTTTAGAATCAGCTGACCCTCTCCTTTTCGTTTTTTTTTTATTTAGTGTTTTCCGTGCTCAGTGATGCGGCTTGAAAGATTTTCAAGTAAACTGTTATGCACGTTTCCATTTTCCATAGAACCATCTTGAACTTCTGGCCATAAATCTTCAGTAAACCCTGCATTTTCTATTCCATGCGGGAATTATCTTTGCAATATTTACGTTCTCATTTTAATTCTTTCATTTTTTGTCACTCCCTTCCTTCATATTATTATTCTTACGACATTACTGTTACATAAGAATTCCTACAGTAACCGTTGTATGCATTAAAGCTTCCTGACGTGAAAACATCATAAATTAGATGTCTTTAAAATTAACAGGTAGCAGCAAGGCCGTCTACTGTACATTCATTCAGGATAGCAGGATATCCTTTTTTGTTTATTCACTGTAAGTGTTGATTCCCTTTTTGCCCAGTATTTGGTTGCCTTCCATAATTTTTTTCATACTCATCTTTCTGGAAGACTGGTACTTTAAGCACTTACTATCTAACAAGTGTCCAACGATCAGCTATGTATAAATAATATATATCATTTTTTATGGGTCTCTCCCTTCGCTCCGTGATCAGCTGGTGTTGGTGAAATCTGCTTCTCTCCTACTTCTGTTCGGCCATTAAATACTTATTTTTTTTTATTCCCACAACCTGGGTTATCTTTGTATATTTGGATGCCGTTCCTATTTATGTTGGTCTCATTGTTCTTTCCCCTAGTAATATATTGATAGCTAACCATTTAGTTCGGGATTTGTTTATTAGTTACACTGATTATATTGAATATCTTTTAAAATGGCTTTGAATAAATTGCATTTGAATGGTCATCCGATCACCGCAGGAAAAACATCCAAGTACATAGCATCAAGGGTCATAAATAACACTTCTGTTGACAGCTTTCCTCAAAGGTTAATTTCCAGCAACAAGTAGAAGGGTTCAAACCCTCACTCAAACTGCAGTGTGAAGCTGCCAAGGAAGTCATGGAGCTCATGACTGAGCGAATAATGCCCAACATTTTGCTATCTCGAATCGTGACTGAGCGCCACATCAAGCGAATGGAGATTGTTATTGAGGCCCTGATAGATCGAGAGGACACCTGCCAACTATCAAGGTAACCTGGTGGAGGAAACACAAGATGCTGCACATCGTGAATTGCTAGATCTCTTGAACCTGACAAAAACATGCCTCTGCAATTAGAAGACCAGTCAGCCAGTTAAGCCCACAATACCAAGTTGGAAATGGCCATCAATAATAACCACATGGTTGCTATTGAAGTTTACGAAGAGAGATATACAGAGATCACAAACTGCACCCTTCCTCCATCATTGTTGTTGTTGTTTTCCATAAGGCTAGCCTAATACTGGCACGATTTCTTGCTCCTTAAGCAGCCCATAACTGGAACAAATAGTGATGGAGACGCAGGTGAAGAGAAAGATGCCAAAAGACATGGCAGCAAGAATTATGTGACAACTTGAGGGGTAGGACACAGATCAGGCAAATGGCACAATGCAGAAGATGCAGATTTGCTAAATAAGCAATGAAAAATCACTACAAGTTAGAGGAACCGGACTAGCAAGGATGCGTCTCATCAGTCTAGCAAAACAAAGAAACCATGTGTCCCGATCCCTTGATGTCTCCCAGAAACCTGACGCACCTCTTGATGGGCGATGTTAGAAGCGTGGAAAGAGTGTGATGGAGCTTTCCAAAACATGTGGTCCTTGATCCAGACAGGAGCAGGAGATGGTATTTTTGATTATTCTAAATGTATCTCATCTCATGACATTCAAAGAGCAGCGTTCCAGGCCCTTCAGATTTTAATGCTGACTAACAACCTGACTCTTGGCTTAGAAGATAAGACAGGTCTGTATGCAGGTATTAATAATCTTAATGTAATTATAGCCTCTCCTCCAATGCAAAAGAAGTTTATTCAGAGCCCGTAGCTACCACTAAACCCTCTGAGTTACGAGAAAAGGTGAATCCACAGAAGCGGTTTTCTCAGAAAGGAAGGCCCAGTGATTCTGAATTGGAATTGTCTGGAAAGGAAAACATTTCAAATTTTTACGATAGTATGAGTGAAAAGGTGGAAGACCAGTGAATAAAATTTTATATCATACAATTATATTTTCTGTTCCTAAACTCCTTTCTAACCCTGCAAAATATAGTTTTTGATAAAAAGAGCTCGATTGCAATATCATAGCCAGACAACGTAGATACGTTACTTCATTAGCAGAAACAGATTATGATGAGCGTGCAGTATCATACACGCGCAATATCTCAGACCACTCTACAGAAAAATGTATGGAATAAGAGGCGATAAAAAGCGATAACACACACATAACAGAAATTATGAGAATGCCAGATGTAACACAAAAGGAAAAGTGATATTCTATAAAAGCAAAAGGAACATATAAAGTGAAACATGAACGAAACATTTTATTACTGACACAGGAACTTCACAGGTCAATGGGGTACTTTCACCTTTGAAAGACCACCTTGATTGCTACATGTCTGTATGTAATACGACCCATTACTCTTTTAACCGCCTCTGCCGTTCCTATAGAGGAGGAAGATATGGCCATTACCACCGTGATCAAAACTCTTAGGGTTTCTGCTTTATCACGTTTGTTACAGAAAAATAAAAATGTGGACGGTTTTCATGCATCATTATAGATATAAGAAAGTTTTCTTTTCCCTCCATCAAAGAGGCCAGAGAAATATCATGTTTTTACCAATGAGTTAATATTTGCATTGGTGTGCGTAAAAAAAAATACTTCCAGAGTTAATGAGGGATTCAAGCAAGAACGAACGCATTGAGAGGGCTGGTTTATTTGTCGTCATCGAATCATTATCCTTATACTAATTCAAAAGGATTGCTAATGAAAATCAGCGATTCTGCAAAGTAGCTGATTTTATCCCTTTTTTGGGGGTGGTTGTTATTTTCCCCATAAAATGTTGAGGTGTCTTTGGGACGATTTCATCTATTTCATCTATGTTACATCAAATTTCATCCTCAGACAATTGTTACTCTAATAAATAGTAAGTACTTCCATTCCATAGGCATATTTCCATTGTCTTTTCACTTTTGCCATTAAATA
This sequence comes from Macrobrachium rosenbergii, assembly GCF_040412425.1. NCBI lineage: Eukaryota > Metazoa > Arthropoda > Malacostraca > Decapoda > Palaemonidae > Macrobrachium > Macrobrachium rosenbergii. Next base: position 8,434,755 of record NC_089760.1, on the reverse strand, counting down.
ACTCGAAAAAGCTGCTTGAAATTGTGGTATTTATGTTGATTTTAGAAGCTCTTGAATTGAAAAAGGTAATATCAGCAAAAATGTGTTAAGAAGTCTTGTGCCTTCTTTGTTCATATCTCTACCATATCTTCTGTTTGTCTTATGCTTTAGAGGTTAAACGATGCATTCGGTTGAAAGCATTCGTCTTGCAAATAATAATAATAATAATAATAATAATAATAATAATAATAATAATAATAATAATAATAATGTAAGTTAGGCTTCTTATTACAATTGTTATCATTGAATATGGATATCACAAGTGCCCTTGATCGTTATCTATATTGCGCATTTTGAGTATAAAGATAAATATTGAATGCAATTTTTCAAGCGTATTTAACATGTTTATGCGTTCAAAATCCACCATCTACGTGTACTTTTAACGCAATGGAGTGCCCAGATCATTTTGACGTTTTTTTTGCTAAAACATTAACCGTATCATAATATAGGTGGAAAGGACATGTGAAATAATTGAATTTCCTTGAAAGTGATGAAAGTTTCATGGCAGATGGAAAGAGAGGGATGATCAGGGTAAATAGGAACCAGGAAGGTGGAGTAACGAATGTAAATGTGGATGGTGGCAGAATGGAAACAGTAATGGATGACACTACGATAAGAGATTAGGAAATCTGAATTTGTGGGAGCCAGGGTCAGAAGGAAACAAGGCAGTGTTGAGCCAACACTCAGAAGTGAAGCGTGCATGCTGAATCTGAATGACAGAAAAATGATCAAAGCTGTTAGATGAACTGTTTTCATAGCTGTGAGATGAACAGATAGTTTGAGAAATGTGAAATGCTTAGCGTTAGTAGTAAAACGTTGAACTCAGCGAGTGGACAGATCACAATGTTTTTAGATGGTTGGGTATGTGGAGGCCAATAGATTGGTGAAAAGAGTATATAATTCCAAAGCGTAAGGAGGGAGGAGAAGAGAAGATTTAAAAAGTGCTGGACAGATGGTGTGAAGGAAGTTTTGAAAAAAAAAAAAACCTTGATAACCATATGGGGAAGAATGTGGGCATGATTGCAATGAATGACGAAGTGTGTACAGATGGGATTGAAGTGCAACTGATCATTCTGTGCAGAAGCATTGATAGCCAAATATTGAGGAAGTTTTAACACACAAACACACACACATACATATATAATATATATATATATATATATATATATATATATATATATATATATATATATATATATATATATATATATATACACACACACACACACACATATATATATATATATATATATATATATATATATATATATATATTATATATATATATGTATATATATATATATATATATATATATATATATATATATATATATATATATATAAAATGTGTGTGTACGGTTGAGTGTATAGATGTGTTAGATATTACTTTTTACTATATATTTGATATCTTTAAGCGTAGTACTTGTCATAAGATCGTTTATATAGGTATAATATAAATATATCTAATCATACTTGAATTCCATAACGGTATGGTGAGAGTGTACGCGTCTTGTATATACTGCAAAGGTTTTGTAGAAACTACGCAAACTAAACAAGAGATCTCGTAAGAATAAAATGTTTATGATCATTAAAGTATTCATCTGCATATTTGTTTTGCTACTGGGAGCTCTCCTTTAATGGAGATGCCTTTTTAAATAAAAAAAAAAACTTACAGACAATAAGCACAGCTACACCCTCCAGCTAAAATCGACTTGCAGACGTAACCAATTGAAAGAGACTCTAGCTTTTTTTCCAGTTCGTTTCAGAAACTCAGACGGAAGCCTCATAAGCGTAAAGATACCACAGCCATTATAACATGCTATCCTTCACTCCCGCCACGTGTGGAGACAGGCAAGGGCTTCGTTAAAATCAACGATTTTCTTTTTAATTACAAAAACATGTATTTCACCATTCATATGTCAAAGAAGTCTGGGAAAACAGTTTTCTGCGTGTGCTTCTGAATTTTATTTGTTTATTTGTTTGTTTCCTTAGTAAGCTGAAGTTGAAAGGCAGTCATTTCTCTTTGTTCCATATGGGCAGCTTTATTCTTTATTATTTTCAAAATGTATAATTTAAGGGGGAATATTTCAAATGATATGCGTTGGGAGGTATGACGTTTATGGTTCTATAAAATGTATTTTCTCTTAAAGGAAAATAAATATGGCACTTTTTGTTTTATCAATAGTACTTAATGGTGTGGCATTTAAACTATGGGTAAAACTTTTTCAAATCCTGTAGAATACTTTCAGAAGAATAGTAGCAGTCATATGACAGGGCAAAGTTAAAAGGGAAATGACTGAAATTCATTACGTATAAAGATAATGATAAAAAAAGAAAAGTTGATGGGGATGGAAATGGTTGGGACTTTCCGACAGACAACCCCTGGAAGAACAGTACGCGACGCAATCAGCTGGGATCCGGTCAGCACCAGAGGAGCTGGAGGACCTAGGCTTATTAGGATGAGAACAATGAGTAGCGAAGTTTCACACCCTCCACATCGTTATTAATTTCATAAGCATGTCCACAAGTCTCTTCAGAAGATTGAGAAACAACCCCCCCGGCCACCCACCCCTACGCATACTGCGCTACTCGTCAATCTTCTTTTAACGTGCTTTTTCCCATTTTTTTGTATGGGGTAAGCACGATGCCTTCTTTGAAGGACTTTGATTTGGCTTTGGGGTAGACCGTAGTCTCGATCGGCTGCTCTGCCTGACATCGCTTAGACCCCGGTAGCGCATGTACTGTACATGTATCGTAACCAACTCACCAGCTCCCTTTCCCCCAGCAGCGAGGAGATTGAGCGGTTAGGTCGACAGTTCGAGACGTGTGAGTGTGTTTGTTTTTATGTTTTTAGAAGATGTTGGAGTGGCTTTGTTTGTGTATATATTAGTTGTAACACCCATTTGCTTTTAGCAAACCTATCCGTTGATTACATACATAATCCTGGGGTGTCTACACGGATTGCGCTACTCGTCAATATCCTGCTCATATTCTTGCGCTTCCTGGACGCTATGACCCTTTCTTTCCAGTATCTCTTTCCCTCAGACTCTCCGCCACTGATACATTCTTCTACCTCTTCTATATAAGCAGACATTTCTTCCCCTTTAGATGGTTTTGGCACGACATGCATTTCAAAACCAATTCATACCATTAGTTACCATCCATTCTTTCTTTGGTTTGTATTCCAAATCTGAAAAGAACTTACGTAACCGAGAGGGGCCTCCCATACATTCGGCCTATGGTTCTCATAGAACCTCCATGCCTCTAGTCCTTTGCATATAGCTTGCTGCTTTCCTTACTTCACCTGTTCTGTGATGTATACCTTCGTTCATCACAACATTTATTATGTTTCTCAATCCAGTTTTCACTTAGATAATCCTTACTCACATTTAAACTTTTTCTTTTATGTACAAATGACCTGGACACTATCTCTAATTAGAAAAAATGGTATGTATTTTAAAACAGCTCATTTTATACAGTGTAACCCCTGAATTTGTTAATTATTTTTGTTGTTTGTAAATCGAGTCTACCTTCTGTTTCACTGTATATATATATATATATATATATATATATATATATATATATATATATATATATATATGAAATAAATGTCGTTATAAATTAGTTTAAATACTAATCAGAAATACTATATCTTTTTAAAGCAAATGCCAAGTCACATGGAATTAATGGCACATTATTATTATTATAAGATAAATATATATGAACTGAAGCCTATAATTGTTATATACAGAGGAAAACAAAAACGATCTGTACACTCGTGACCCCATTTTGAACAACATATTCGAAAAAGGTCGAAAAAAAAAATAAAGAATGTCATTAATTTCTGTTAATGACGTTAGTCCATCCTTGGCAATCCAGTTCCCTCAGATAATTCTAGACAGCTGTTCCCGACCTGAAGACCTACCCAAAAAATGGTATGTACTAAAATGGTTATACACCCCCTTTAATATTTGTTGTTTATAAATAGCCTCCTTTATATATATATATATATATATATATATATATATATATATATATGCATATATATTATATATATATATATATATGTATATGAAGTATGTATATGAGTATGACTGTGTGAGTTTTTATGCGTGTACAAAGAGAAACATGCTAAAGGAATTTTTTTCATTACTGTCCTTCGAAATGAAAAGGGTTATTATTATTCTAAAAATGAATTCACAACATTGTTACTTGATCCACCCAACAATGCTTCAATATAAATCAAGAGAATCAGATCAGACAAAGCATATTTATCTGACATTAGCACTGTCTATGCACTGATCTCCTACTGTTTTGCATAAAGAAACAATAGGAGGTAGCTCGATAACGTACACCTCTTTCAGTTAACATGGACTTTCCAAATCGTAATTTGAAAATAGCTGAAAGAGATGTCACAGGTGTCGTTATGAGTAACATTTCATTATTGCTGTTACTGCTCAAGTCACAGAAGCCAGAAACTATAGTCACGAGGTGTTAAAAGAGAAAAATATAATGAAGATGAGAAGAGTGATGCGTGTATATCCTAAATAAAAATAAGAGATGTATTCGTATAACTAAAGCGAAAAATAAACTTTGACAACGAAAAAATAGTAGCGCAAAGGTGCTCGGTACTTTGAGGATGTATTTCGTTCCCTCTTAAAACGGAGAACATCAGCCCAAGTACAGGCTTAGAAAAAAAGGTTCCACAGACACAAATGATTGCAGTACCGGTATAGGGAATAAATCACTTATGGTAATGTGCTATCTGACATAAATGCGACCCGTCTGATGTTAGGTGGTAACAATTCGGAAGGGGGTTAATACGTATTCATTACAAAGAAATTGCCAATAAAGACGATAGCGGTATTTCTCTTTTGAATAACAACTCAGTGAGTTGTAAAAACAACATATCCACTTACAATAACGACGTTGAACAAATCCGGGAAATAAGTGTGACCAGAGAGAAATGTAAAAGTATTCAGATATTTTTACACGATGGGATATTATAAAAGGGCGGGTGAGAAGAGAGAGAGAGAGAGAGAGAGAGAGAGAGAGAGAGAGAGAGAGAGAGAGAGAGGCAGCCTTTTAGGCAGCTTAATGATGCATTCCTAATTATGTATCGGATTTTCGTCTTGGGTCAGCAAAACTTTGGCGTTCTGCCCTCGTTAAAAACCAGGTGAATGTTATCGATATTCCGTAAGTTAAAGGCACTTTTTCGGACAAGAATCACTTCATTAAGTTTCTTCTTGAACGAAAGTTATTATTGGGTTCGATGGTACAGTTCTCACTGTAAATTTAATCTACAATAATTTAGGTGCGTCTTGATTTATCCTAAAAAAAACTATCAAGAATAACACACTCATTAAACCCTCCAATAATCAGTTTCTCCCAGAAGGTTGAAATTTCTGCGTGTTTTGGTTCAATATGCGAAGAGGAAACAATTTCTAACTCTTACCTCTATAACGATAAAAAAAAAATTTTCTGCAAAGTTGTATTTTGCCATTTTTTAAAATCATAATCGGGGAAGTTCCTAATTACTTTTTTTAACTGAAATTACATAGATAAAAAAGTAATTGACACTGGTAAACAATTTCATTCAAGCACTATATCATTTAACTCAAATAAGAAGAGTCTTATTAACTTTAATGGAATTTTTACAATGTACTCATGACACCTACTTCACTATATCAATTTTTATTCTAAAATATTTAAGTGAAAAGCTTGGAACAAAATAATCATTCAGTATGGAGTATAAATAGGCCTAAGCAACAACTGTGAATGATTGTAAAGGTACTTGACCTCAAAACGATTTAGAATTAGTTGAAACAAGTAACTGATTTGTATCGTGAAGATTTCAGCATCATTGTATGTGATGCCATAAGAAACAGCAAGAGACAAAAATAATAATTTCTTAGGGAAAGGTCAATGAAGAAGTGGATCATGAAAAAAAAAAAAAAAAGGAAAAAATGCGCAATCGTGTTTTCTGCACAGCCGCTACAGCGTATGATCAAGGCCACCGAAAATAGATCTATCTTTCGTTGGTCTTGGTATAATGCTGTATGAGCCGCGGCCCACGAAACATTAATCACGGCTCGGTGGTGGCCTGTCCTTAGATATCGTTGCCAGAAGTACGATTATGGCTAAATTTAACCTTAAATAAAATAAAATCTACTGAGGCTAGACGGCTGAAATTTGGTATGTTTGATGATTGGAGGTTGGTTGATCGACATACCAATTTGCAGCCCCCTAGCCTCAGTAGTTTTTAAGATCTGAGGGCGGACAGAAAAATTTGCGGACAGAAAAAAGCGCGGACGGACTGGCTTTGTTTCACAATAGTTTTCTTTTACAGAAAACTAAAAACTGACGATGAGCAATCGCGAAAGAAGAGTTCTGTGTCACTGTAAAAAGTCCCCTGATAGTGGTTAAATGCAGACGATAGAGCAGACTAAACTGAAATGTGAATATAAATCTTATAATGGGCGGGGAATTGGTAGTCGAATATATGAGAAAGACAAAATTTAAAGACTAGGAAGGTACCATTACTGGAAAATCATTTTTCTTAACTGCAGCATGACAGGGAATTTGCGTATATCAATAAACGAATAAAATTTGGAAGCTACGTATGATTGAGAAAAAACTCTAAATGGAGTGGGATTAAAGGAATACATATGCAATATTGCCTTGAACACACACACACACATATCTAAACACACACACCATGTACAAACATACATACACACACATATATACATATATACATATATACATATATATATATATATATATATATATATATATATATATATATATATATATATATATATATGTGTGTGTATGTATAAAATATATATATATATATATATATATATATATATATATATATATATATGTATGTATATGTGTGTATGTATGTTTGTACATGGTGTATGTTTTTAGATATATGTGTGTGTGTGTTCAAGGCAATATCTGTTTTCCTTTTATCTCACTCCATTTAGAATTTTTTCTCGATCATACGTAGCTTACAAATTTTATTCGTTTACTGATATACGCAAATTCCCTGTCATGCTGCAGTTAAGAAAAAAGATTTTCCTGTAATGGTACCTTCCTAGTCTTTAAATTCTGTTTCTTTCTCATATATTCGACTACCAATTCCCCACCCATTATAAGATTTATATTCACATTTCATTTTTGAATGCTATATATCGTCTGCATTTAA
>NC_089760.1:8405000-8422500 GCF_040412425.1 Macrobrachium rosenbergii | reverse complement strand
CAAGGTTCTTTGCACACCTTGCTACAAAGAATTAGACTGAAATTAGAAAGAAAACAACAGTATTAATTTGATCATGTGATCTTGTTGTCTCTTTTTAAAAAATTCAAGCATTGGTAAATTTTATGCTTCATATAACATGATAACAGAACGGGATATGATTCCTTTTACCTGTTTAGAAATAAGAATTTTATAGAAAATAATTCACATTACATATATTCTGTCCATGATTATTCTGACCGGATGTGCTTTATGTTAAGATACTCCTAACATAATTATTGTTGTTAAAAATTTCTGATATCAGTACTTGTGTATTTTCAATGCATTCTTGCAAGGACCTTCCGCCAGTCGAAAATCGTCATTTATTTACAGATATTGCTTTTTTGATACGAGTACTGCACATCGATTCTTGATCGTAAGGTTATATATGTCTCCTACTTTTTCTCATAAAAGACAGATTATGGCGACTAAGGAATTCATAGTCAACCTCTTTTACCATTCTTTCTCTCCAACATCTTTTAGATTTTATTCAAATACTTCGATATACACAGCATAATTTGTCTTCCTCGTTAACAGAATCACGTGTGGAACAAATTCACTACCATAAATGGTACCAAATGATTCCTCATTTGCGTTTGTTCGAGAGCAGCGAAAAATATATATAAATTCCATTTATTCCGAGACTGGAGTATATATGGAACAGTACTCTAAGTTAAAAAAAAGTATATCCATATTTGTAATAGGAGAGGGATAGAATGTTACTATTAATATTTTAAGAATGCGGTTTTCATATCAGCGGAGACATCGTCATACCTGAGAATTATAATGAGGACACGGTATAGTCACCCTTAATTATAGCAGGCCGAAGACGAACAAATTTAAAGTACCTCTCTGACTTGTTCTCATACATCACATCAACAAGTCAAGAGGGACGTCAATTTCAAAACCATTTTTCTTTCCTGATTTTCAAGTGCGTTTTCCGTCTATGTACAGGAATTGGGTTAATATGCAGGGTCTTATCAGCACATATGGCCTGCAAGGAATTCTTGTATTTTCTCATTTTTTTATAGATTATTAGACTTTCTCCTCTCATATTCAGCTTAGTAAAAGTATCTTATTTTAGTTTTGCAGTTTCATTAATTATATTTGCTGATGAGTTAATCTTTTTTGCTATTTTGTGTATCACGGAATTAGCTTTATGTAGATTTATACACCCACTACCATCCCTCTTCTCCTATCTCCTGCTGAACTTAAATCGTCTTTATTTATATTTATAAATATAGGCTCATGCTGTCTGAGAAGATCAAGATACCTCCCATTATGCGTAAAAAAATTTATTACGTAATGGAAAGACCGCAAGAAGGTAGTTCTCCATACGCAGTAGAGTTAATCTTATCATAAAACAGCATCTGCTGATTAGGAACTCCGAATCGCTAATGGCTTTGAATGTGAACGAATGTTTACGATTTATGAGCGAATTTAAGTTCTCTTGCGTATGGAAAATAATATTGAATTTATTCACAACTATAAATTCATGATAGCGATTAGTCGTTTTACATAAAAACACACAAATCATGAGGTTTCTTTTTTTTTCGTTTTTATTTGAGCTTCAAATATGCTGGCGTTAGAACTGACACCTTGACATTTACTCTTTTCAATGTATTCCTTCACCCAGAAAGCAACATAGGAATCCGCTGTTCTTTTTTTTCTCTCTCTTCGAAAGATTTTAGCAATGAAAATGACACATGACCTTTAAACAAAGAGTATCAACATTTGCCTTCTTGCTTCGAAATGTCGAGAGCATCATTTGGATCTCGTCCCATCCTCCAGAGAGTAGTTTTCTCACCTGCAGAGGAAAGAATAAATTTGCCTCCTACGTGAAATGTCCCACTGTCTGGAAAAATGTAATCCATAACTACGTTTTAGATAGGTTGCAAGACCAGAGGTCACGTCTTTGTTATGTTAATTCTTACTCTCTCTCTCTCTCTCTCTCTCTCTCTCTCTCTCTCTCTTCTCTGCATTTTACACTATCTGTCTTTCCATTAAGTTTATGTTGGTGTCATTCGCCTTCCCATGGAGACATGCTTTCATTTTAGGATGTTCCACTTTTTTTTTTTTTTATCCTTCCTCAAGGGGAGTTTGTCTAATCAATGACCCGCCCTTAGCAATTTCCTTCAGTCATATTTTCTCCGCTCACAAGTAGTTTCTCTCTCTCTCTCTCTCTCTCTCTCTCTCTCTCTCTCTCTCTCTCTCTCTCTCCAGCTGTCACTTTGTCCACTGTTCCTTTGAGTTAAAGGAGAGCATAATATTTAATCACCACCTGCAGCCTTTTAACACCTTTCAGGCTACCACCTTCACCGTTTACTGTACGGAAATTAGTAATTCTAGGAATGTCCTCAAAACCCCTAAACTGCGAGCTTCTCGGTCTTCTCTTTTCCATAACTCACATGAACCTCCATCCTTCTCGAAGTGCATCTGCCGTCATATACTACGGAATGCTCGAATTTTTTCCCCATTAACTTTTACTCTTTCCTTATGTTCACGATCGGCTGGATAGGGTTAAAGTGAAATTGGCCTCTGGGTAAAAGAAAGTAGCCAAGGCTGAGGGAAAAGAGCTTCATACATAAGCATTTCCCGAGTCTGAATCTTCTTGCCCTGGAGACAAAAACACCAATTTTCTTTTGGGAACCGGAGCCGATATGTATACGAAATGCTAAACAGCTTTTGGGTCAGGTTGATTTTGTGGCAAAAAAAGCTTAGAAGGCGGAGAGTTGCTGCGATGTCAGGTCTAGCGTTATATCAAATGATTGAAACTCTAAAAGGATTCCTTTTTTCTAAGCTTCCTAACTTGTTTTTGTTTTTATTCAGCATTGCGGGAAAGGGTGGAGCTTTTCACTATTTCACTCATTCTAGTCACCATTTCACCTGCTTGGTATGTATTCAGCATAAGTAGAGGGGTTGTCGGTTTGGGATTTCCTTTAAAAACAATATCACTTCATCTTCCAGAGGCAAGGTCAAGGACCATTTGCACAATTTTTACTGTATCTTCAGTATTTTACTATCTTAGTATCTTCATACTAAGATAGTATTTTACATATTACTTATGCATTTGGAAGTTTTATAGATGCTTATAGTTCTGAAAATTCATCTTTCGTGGAATATGTAGTTGCATGTTGCATATGATAATTGAAAAATACATCATATTTCTTTTATTCATTATCCCCTCTTACAATCTGCAATCACCTGAAATATGGTAACTCTCAGATGTTGGACAATTCTCTAACTTTAATTTTTTTTCTCTTACTGACAAATGGAGTCAGCATGGGTTATCAGGGGTGGTGTATTAACAAAATACTACATTAAATTTTTCTGTATATCACCGCTACGCAACTTGAAACGCTTTATAATATACCTTGCTCGTGGACATTTAACCGGGATATGCTAATTAAAATGCAAAAAAAGTCTATTGGATTTTGACAGTAAATACAAAATCCATTGATATTTTATGTGATACAGAGGAAATTTTGCGTTCCACATCAAAATTTATTCTTCATAATAAAATTGTGCCCCTACGAGAATAATTTATTTCTTTTAATCAGCGTGCCGTTTTTTTGGATATCAGATATATTGAAATGTAAATGTATTTTGCGGAAATATGCCATTCTATTTCTGTGAGCCAGTTTTTTTTTTTCTTATGGGTGAAATCGTGATGCAGAAAGATTACCGTCAAAAATGTGAAATGAATTATATCACTGAAAATCTTTTTCGTTTCCGTTTATGCACAGGGCATGGAAATGGAGTAGTAATTCGAATCTGGGATCTTATTTCATTTTTACGTATTACTAATGAAGAGTTTTCTGCTCGAGTATAAAATATATTCGTACGCGGGCAGATAATGTGCACACAAAAATTGTACACGCGGAACTGGCTGAAGTTGTACTCATGAATGGTCTGCCGACAGCCTGGATATTACACCTTTATTTTTTTAGGGGGGGGGGGGAGAGCCAGGGGTGAGGTTTACTTTAAAGAAACTTTTCAATCTGAACTAAATCGAAAAAATGCTCATCAATATCTCCAGCGTCCTTTCAGTAACATGATAAAACGTTCTGCATCATAAGATGTGTCGCAAGTGCAGGACTTTATGCAGAGTTTGAACTCTGAGACATCAAGCCTTCATGAAAACACCATTTTCAATCCAATTCACTGAATCTGTTGAAAACAAATTTATCATTTCTAGTATGCAAATACAGTAACTTATCAAACACCTTGTGTCTGTGTGTGTTTATGTATAACTGTGTCAGAGAGAGAGAGAGAGAGAGAGAGAGAGAGAGAGAGAGAGAGAGAGAGAGAGAGACAATAATGAAACATTCACTAACAACGTATTGTCAAATGTATTACCTAAGTGACTACCGCAGTGTTACATTACGAACACTAATTTGCATTTACTTCCTTCTAGGGAACCAGTGCTATTCACTTTACATCTTCAGTTGAAAACCGTTATGGACAAAGTCAACAGACTATAGACCCAAGAGGGCTCTAAAGGGATATCAGCCCGCAGAGAGAGACAAGTTATGAAAAAAGTTGTTAAATAAATGAATTTGAACTCAGGATGAGTCAGAAGGCAGGAATGATTTTGGTCCTTGCTTGAACATTTGGAGATCAGAGTTCACAACTGCACTAGGCATATTATTCCCCATTTTACTTGTAGTCAAAATAAACTTCCTAGCAAACTTAGTGATATTAATTCTGATACCAGAAAACAACACCGTTTGTAGCACCGGCCTACTCTGTGTTACAAGGAAAAAACAGGTAAAGAAGAGTACAAAGGATGTAGTACATTTTATGTAACAAACAATGAACTCACGTTACGTCTATGCCACTGGTAAACATTGAGAGTTTGCAAAATAAACTTGATTGATGGCGTAACTCTATCCAAGAGTTTCAGATTAGAGTCAGTACTCCAAACAAGGAAGAGGAAAAGAGTTACAAAATTATGTATATGCTTATCAAAAGCCAATTTTTTATCAAAACTTACACCTAAAATCTTTAAAGTCATTGATATTTAAAACCAAACCATTTAAATGGAAATCAGGATGCAAAGGCAAAGGGGGTCTGGATCGACTAACTACCATTCTTGTGGTTTTAGAAGGGTTAAGCTTCAAGGACCAAAGCCTACACCACTTTATGAATGTGTACCAGATCTCTATTCATGGATTATGCAATCACAGACCAAAGGTGCAGAGAAGAAACAACGGATAGAAGAGTAGCATTATCATCATACGCAATCAATTTGTTCTTCAGGACTTACCACATGTCACTAGTAGATACTAAATAGCAAAGGTCCAATAACACTACCTTAAGGAACACCTTGAAATGATATTGTTTAAGCTGCTACACTGGCCATCCACACACACACTTCGGGTTCTACCTATTACAAATTAATAAAAGATCCTCCAATTTCCAATAATCTTAGCTTATAAATAAGTGCTTAATGATTTACAAGTTCCAAGGCATCACTAAAATCTGAACTGACCATGTGTGCCTCTGCACCTTCACCAAGAGCGCTCTGCAGGATGACAGATACTGACATGAGCGCATCACAAGTACCAAAGTCGGTAGCAGGTTATTATCTTCAACAAACCTACAAATATGCTTAGAAAGCAGGGGTAATTGAATTGACCTATTTTTGAGAGAACGAAGACGGACAAGGTAATGCAGCAATGTTCCACTTCCTCCGAACAAATGAAAAGCTTGGAAAGTCCAACTAAGTTTTAAAAACAGTAGTAATCTTGGGAGCAGTGATCTCAGCAGTCTATAAAAAAGATGGGAAAGATCCCATTAGGGTCCATGTCGCCGGAACTGACAAGGCCCAGAAGCAAAGTTTTGACTTTTCTAGATCTGAAGGCCATGGGACACAACTTAGGTTCTGAGAAGCAAGATTGAAGCTACACCAAGGACTGACCACACTGTCTGCTCACAAAGACTTGAGCCAGTTCCACAGCAGTTCCATCAGCTTCTACAAGAAAGGCAAGTTAGAATCAATTCCACACAGTGATAACTTGAGGGTAGACCACCACTCATGGTCATCACCACTGAAGAGGAAGCTCTCCTTAACACTCTTATAAGCTCTCTTAGCTCTCTCATACACAACCTGAGCTTGACATCTAAACACACTGAAATACTGCCACAAAAGTCCGATCTAATCTTCTTATCTTTTATGATAGGCAAGCTTACTAGTAGCATTAAACCTTGGCTAATCTTTAAGACAAAACGTTAGGTTTCTTCTCTCGATAAAGAACTAACATGATCATTTATGAGATCTAGGTGAATACCATCCGGCCTGTGATTTCATGTATCGCTATAACAGCTGTGAATACAAGGTCAAGATGGTTGCCAGATTGGCGTGTGATTTTTTTTTTTTTTTTGTCTTCTGCACTGATTTGCTGATCTGAAATAGTATCCAATATTTTGCTTCTTACAAATAGCTTAGTTGCAAAGATTTTACTAGAAAATTTACATAAACTGCAATTTTCTTCACTGTCATTAAAAGAATAAACGACCATAGTTCAGTTCTGCGTCACTCTTGTGTTTGAGTGTTACTAATGGAAGAAGCAACAAGTGAGTTTTTTAGTATGATCATTTCATGAATATCTCATAACATTTACTTTCAAAACAATAAATTACGAGTTAAAAATAATTTTTCGTGGCAGTCCCACTTGCATTCTCTAATGATTTTTATATCAAAGTAAAAACCTCTAATGATTTTTATATCAAAGTAAAAATTCTGTTTGGTTCTTCACTCAAATTTGATTTGAGATGTTCCATTGTGATAGCTGTAAAATAAAAAAAAAAAAAAAGAACAGTAATAAAATGATATGTTATCAAGTAACATTATCCAACTTTTCTCTCTGTATAAAAATACGAGTCTATTGGAGTCTATTGCACTTAATGTTCTTGTATTTCATCTGCACTCGATTCTTCAAGTCATGTTTTTTTCTTGTTTTTTAAGGGGTGTACTTTACGCCCGGCATTAAAATAACGTTAGGTTATCCTTTTCGAAACGTCATCTTCATTTGCCAACAGTCATTTCCCTTAAAGGTACTTTCACCCTCAATTAACCCGTCTTGTTCTAAAGGAACTGAATAGACTCGCTCTTCCATGAAACTAGCACATTCAGCCCAAGGGAAAGAAGACACATCTGCTCCTTTGTAAAAACAAATATAGTCTGTCCCTGATGAGAGCCATACAAAGTTAAAACAAGTAAAAAATGCGCCGAAGTTTCTTCGACGCAATCGAGTTTTCTGTACGGCCACTACAGCATATAATCATGGCTACCGAAAATAGCACTATCTATTGGTGGTCTCGGTATAATGCTGTGTGAGCAGCGGCCCACGAAACTTTAGCCACGGCCCGGTGGTGGCCTATCCTATGTCGTTGCCAGAAGCACGATCAGGGCTAATTTTAACCTTAAATAAAATAAAAACTACTGAGGTTAGACGGCTGAAATTTGGTATGTTTGATGACTGGAGGGTGGATGATCAATATACCAATTTGCAGCCCTCTAGCCTCAGTAGTTTTTAAGATCTGAAAGAAGACAGAAAAAAGTGCGGACGGACAGGCAAAGCCAGCACAACAGTTTTCTTTTACTGAAAACTAAAAGGAACCAGAAGAAAACTATTTTAACAAAATACTATATATATATATATATATAATATATACAGAAATAATTTATATTTTAACAAAATTATGCATGTAAGGGATATACATGAATGATATATAAAGATTAGATTTCCAGTAGGAACCACTAAACTGCCTATGTCATAAAAGAATTGAAAGAATACAGTGTGTACATGATGGAAAATCTAGTAAAAAAAATAAACTGGATAAAAAGAAAGTGTGCTATTGTGATAATATTGCAAATATTCATTGTAAAACATTTATATTACTCTGCTGATAATCTTGAGTGGTTTATTTTTAAAAAACTTGTTTATTAATTTGGGCAGTGCAAATGTTTTTGGAAAAAGAAGAATGTGTACTGAGGAAATAAAAAGAATACATATTGTAATATAACGAATTATTACAAATATAAGTAAATGAGAGATATGAGAACTGACCAGATATCCACTGCTAAACACGAAAGTAAAACTGATATTAATGGACTACCCGGATGCACATACAACACTGATAAAATGTAACGTACGAAATGATTTTGTAGGTAGGAAGGTTCATAGTAAAATTATCAAGCAACAGTTTACAGAACACACATTAATACTCTACTGATAATCATTATTAGTTGTGTAGATATTGTTTTAATTATTAAAATAATTGCTATCTTTTCCATTACGTAATTTTTGTAAGCAGTTGTGGGTAACTCGTTGACAATATTATTGACAATTATTCACCTTTTATATCTTAAGGATCCCTCTGAATCTAACGTAGGCTATATCAATTGGCCCGATAACTATTTTGCACTTATTTTCCTAAAAGTTCTCCTATTAAGGTAATGGGGAAACGCAATGCTTCATAAAATAAATTGAGTAATATGAATACTAGCATGGACTGAAAACAATTTTTCGAAATTTCATCTTTTTGCATATTTGCACTTTTAAGGCAATTCAATAACCACACAAGATAATAAAAAAACTGTCCGCAAGACTGCGTTGAAATGTATATGTACGTATGTATGTGTGTATATATACATACATACATACATACATACACACACACACACACACACACACACACACACACACACACATATATATATATATATATATATATATATATATATATATATATATATATATATATATATATATGTATTCATGTATATACATATATTACATTACGCATAGGAACTGAATGGTTTTATGCAGTTTCTCTGAACTGGTTTCACAGGATACGTGTCACAAGAAATGAAAGTTTATGAACGTTGCATATGCGTAAAGTATGCTGCCATGTAGAATGAAAGAAAGATGATAAGTTGGTGAAAAGATTGTACATTTCCCAACTGTTGAGAGGAAAGAAAAGGCCTAAAAAGTGTTGGATAAAAAGATCGAGTGAGAGGGACATTGAAATGGAAGTTCCTCAACCCGGAAGGGGAGAGTGCGTGCGTTGTAAGACGAATGGAACAGTTTGTGAGAGTAAATTCGACATGCTGCTGGTGAGCCTTCTGTGGAAGAGTGTGAAAAAGCAACAAAGGTTGCTGAAATTATTCCACTTTTGAGTTTCAATCATAATTCTGCATTGCATAATAATAATAATAATAATAATAATAATAATAATAATAATAATAATAATAATAATAATAATAATAATAATAATAATAATAATAAAATACGGAAAAAATCCTGAGTAAGATTTACTTTAGGTCTATTTCTTTTTGAAGGAAGTGATTACTAGCCATCCAGTTTCAGAAACAGAGCAGAGGTAATTATTATAGGGGCAAACATTAAAATATCAAATACGTATGTATGTAAGTATGTGCATGTATGTTTGTATGTATGTATGTATATATATACATATGTATATATATATATATATATATATATATATATATATGTATATGAACATATTATACAGTATATGTATATATCTATATCTATATCTACAGAGTATATATATAAATATAAATATATATATATATATATATATATATATATATATATATATATATATATATATATATATATATATATATATATATATATACATATATATATTAATAATACATGAAAGGTGAAATGAGAAAGTTATTATAATGGGGAAAATTTCCAGATATCAAAGAGGTACTCCCTTTCTTTTGAGATGATATTCATCTCACTCGATGAAAGAGGAAAAGGATTTAAAGACCAAAAGTCTTTGAAGTCGGGCTACCCTGAAGGGAGGACGCTTTCATTCTACTCTTTGCCAGAAATAAAAGACGGGGAGTCCCTCTCTGCAGCACCTTACTGCTCCCTCAAGCTATTTTTGTATGCCTTTGAAACCATCCCGTATTATGGGATAAGCATGTAGGTCAAGGTACACAGCCCCTGCATTATGTTGAGAAACATTTCCGACTTTTCAGGTTATGTCTCATTATTCTCGTCATTATTTATTCTCTGTGTGTGTATGTATGTATGTATGTATGTCTGTATGTATGTATGTATGTATGTATGTATGTATGTATGTATGTATGTATGTATGTATGTATGTGTGTGTGTATGTATTTATTTATTTATATATATATATATATATATATATATATATATATATATATATATATATATATATATATATATATACATATACTGTATATATATACCTGTGTGTCATTGTAATAGCCACACTGCCCTCTTAACTTCCCCAATTCTATACGCTTTTTTGGATACCATTGTCGCTACAAGGCCTTAAGATCCAAGTGCAAGAAATATGAAGAAATTATGAATTCCGGTAGCGGGAAACGAACCCGCATTACGATAATCACGACGAGGTCAGGTCGGCAACGTGACATCGGCGTGACTATGGTGACACGGGTTCGTTTCCTGCCACCGGATATCACAATTTCTTCATTTTCGTTGCACTTTGATCTTAAGGCTTTGTAGTGACAAGCGTATCCTAAAAAGTGCGAAAAATTCGAGAAGTTAAGAGGGCATTATGGCTATTACAATTACATATGTATCTGGTAAAATATGACCAGTATATTCTGCATATACATACACACACATATACAGTATATATATATATATATATATATATATATATATATATATATATATATATATATATATATATATATATATATATATATATATGATAAATATATATTGATAATTGCATCTTTCATTACACATTTCAACCAACGTCTTTTGGGTTGATTAATTACGTCAGTGAACGTGTCATCATCTTATCAACCCAAAAAACACCTAGGTTCCAATCCTTGGCCGAGTAGATACAATTAACTTAAGAAATTAAGTTCGTGCGCACGTTTCCCTCAAGGCAAACTGCACTAGATATTACAGTATATGGGGTTAATATTTAAAACAGACGCACAGACATACACACACATATAAATTATAATATATATAAATATATATGTATATGTATACACAAATATAATGTATATACATATATATATATATATATATATATATATATATATATATATATATATATATATATATATACATACATATATATATATATATATATATATATATATATACATACATTCATACACATATATATAATGTGTGTGTGTATAAACAATACATATATGTATGTGTGTGTGTCACTGTTCTACTTCTCAGGCTTAGATTTTGAAGAAAGCCAGGAAATCGTCACAGCCTTGTTCCATTTATTTGACTTAAAACAATACCTACTGGCACGTCATGACCTTTAGCAACGAAATACTATTTACAAAGGGCCTTCCACTCGTGTATAAATAGCGGTGTAGTGGGAAAAGGTATAAAAGCAAACAATATTATCAGGTGAAGAATAATTTATAAATTTATCGCGATCGATGATATTAAATTAATATCATCCACTCGGCATTATCCACTGCTGAGAAGGCGGATGCTCACTGGTTCTTTGCAATTCGTTCTTCCGAGATGGCATCGTTCTTGCCAACATAGGGACTTAGAGGGCGTGGTCCACGATCCTTAATTCTTGCGTGAGGTTCATTGTCTTTGGTGTTATTTCTATGTATCCTTATTTCTTGAAATCTTCAGCTGAAAACTCTTATGGCTAGAGTCAATAGACCATAAACCCAAGAGGGCTCGAAGGGGAAATCAGCCTACAAAGAGAGACAAGGTCTAGAAAAAGATGGTGAATAAATATAAGGGAAGAAAAAATAAAACCGGCCACCAGAAATTCAGGGGACGTTAGCAGAGAGCAGGAATGATTTTGCTCCCCGCGTAAATATTTGGAGGTCAGGTGATTCCCAAACAGCACCAGGCAAATTATTCCGCATTTGAGTTGTAGCCGAGATAAAATTCCTGGCAAACTGACCAGAATTAAATCTGACACTAGAAAACGACTCGCCGTTTGCAGCAGCAGCCCTCCTGGCGCATTCTCTCTGCTGAAAAGGAGAACGCAGCCTAAGGATACGAGCATACTAAATGTTGCTTTCTGTAGGAATGAATTGAATTGAATATAGAATTTAGGTCAAAGGTCGAGCACTGGGACCTATGAGGTCAGTCAGCGCTGAAACGGAAACTGACTGTAAAAGGTTTGAAAGGTTTAACAGGAGGAAAACCTCTCAGCTGCAATATGAATCAATTGTTAGAGAGGGTGGAAAGTAAGATGGAAGAGAATATGAAAGGAGGTACAGTAAAAGGAACGAAAGGGGTTGCAGCTACGGGCCGAAGGCACGCTGCAAAGAAGGCTTAAGTAACGCCTACAGTGCACCGCATGAGGCGCACAAACGGCACTACCGCCCTAGAGGGACATGCTTTCTGTAGGGTAACGGATGCTGTCTCAGTAATTATGAGAGTCCCATAGTTATTTTCTTTTAGGAAAGAATTCTTGTCGCGAGCGGCTTCGGAATGCTGGTGTGTGGTTCCGTTGTTGAAACGGTCTTGCAAACGCCTCCTGAAGGTCGTCACTGTGTGAACAACGAAGATTTTATTTTCCAGTAGTTTTATTTTGTTCATTTCATCACAAAAAAAAACTGTGTGATGAAATAGTACACAGCGAACGTTCCGGAGACAATTACTCTATTAGTTGCTGAATATGTTGGAGGGTATTCAAATTAAATTAAAGTTATTTTTCATAATAATAATAATAATAATAATAATAATATTATTATTATTATTATTATTATTATTATTATTATTATTATTATTATTATTGTACTTCTCTTCGCGAAGTTCATAATCGAAGCGTCTTTTTTAAACTACATTTAATACCGGTGTACGTTTAATACTCCGAAATGATAGAGCAGTATTCCAGGAAATAGGTCGGGCCAACAAATCACCTGGGAGGCTAATCCAAGGATTAATTGGTCCAGAGCACATTAACTGTCTCATGGTGCCATGCTCATGGAAAATGGAATGACCGTATGTTAAATATATTAATGCTGCTTTCGAGTTATATTTTGTTATTATGAAAAAAAGGAACTTTGCATAACTTTCATTGAAGTGAAATGAAAATATAAAAATAAGGGTAATATTTTTGGAATGACTAATATACCTAAACTACCTGACCAACCCGGCACTGCCCGGGAAGACTCTGAATGACAACTGATAAACTCTCTCTCTCTCTCTCTCTCTCTCTCTCTCTCTCTCTCTCTCTCTCTCTCTCTCTCTCTCTCACTTCCTTTCCCCCCCTCACTCTTTCTCTCTCTGAAGGCCACTTGAATTTCAATTGAAAAACTGTTGTTAGAGGATTGTGGTACACTGCAGTATGCTGCGGTAAATTGTTGTGTTCAAAAGCTATTCAGCAGTTTTAATCTGGCCACAAATCGGAAATGGATGACAAACTACCTTTTGTTCTTAATTGTCATTTCATGTGTGGCACAAATTATTGACATCTGTTAGAGGAAACAGGGCAGCAAAGATTTTTAAACGTAGAGTTAATTGTTTTAAGTTCAGTGTATGTGTGCATCTACACTGAAAAGATGAACCACATTTGTTTAGGATCTCAGACACATGCCCTATTCGTATGTACAAAAATTGATCGTACTAACTGAGAAAATATTAAGCAAAACTTTAAATGCATATGAATTTGTTTATAAAACTTTATAACAAGTTATGAGTAGCTGCCTGTCTTCACTAACTGCATTATGAAAAAAACAATAAGAGATTTTTATCTAGACCTAATACTCCAGAAACTATAACAACTATCTCATTGTTCCATTTTCCTCGTGTTTTTTTCTTGCCCTCAATGGAATTTGAGAGAGAGAGAGAGAGAGAGAGAGAGAGAGAGAGAGAGAGAGAGAGAGAGAGAGAGAGAGAGAGAGAGAGAGAGAGAGAGCAGATAGTGTGATGCATTCTTAGAAATTTGAAATACTTCATATACATCGGCCATTAATAAGGAAGTGAGGCATCGCGCACGTTGTGAAATTTGACCTAGAAACTTTCTAAAGCAAAAGTTGATCAAACACTGGATGAAATAAATTAGTGAAAAATGGTAAATCTTTTGATCAACGAATTTATGGGAACTTATGTTATCTCATAATACACTCTGCCTTGAATAGTGGTACTACTGAAGACTCCACTGTATACTAACTTCTAAAGCACAAAATATAGCTGACATTAAACTAAAGTTCAGAAATCCCCTTTTGAAACCAATAAATAAATTTAATAATTTAGTTTTTGTGCATAATGTCCATTTTATGTAAAAAAAAAACTTTTTCTATTCGAACTCAAGTCGCAGCTAATAATTACACACAGTTGAATTTGGTCTACGGAAAAGTGAAAAAAAAATATCTTTGACATCAATAAAGTTAAGAAATCAGTTTTCACATCCATGTTCTTAAGAGCACTGCATTTATGTAGCATGAATACCCTGAAGGTGAAATAGATATGGTTTGGAATATAGGCAAGAAACTGAATATACTGATGTTGTATTGGACAAAAACAGACATTTTATGATAACAAAAAAAAAAAAAGACTTAAAACACACATAAAAAAACTGCTTGTATTGCCATATAGTGATAATTTCTACTTTAGAATTTTGGAATTAATGTAGCATTTACGAATAATAGCAAAATGAAACACGTACTTATAAAGAACCCGTCCGACAATACTAAAGGACGTGTACACCGAATTCCATGTAAGTCTGGCGATAACTTTTATATCGGTCAAACTGAAAAAAACATTGGAAAGAAAATATAGAACAGAATAAAAGACGTGTAAGGAACGCATGGGTAACCAGTGGCTTTTTTGTACATGTTAGTGTGAACAATCATGCACTCAACTGGACAGGAGTAAATATGATAGTCTATTCTCATAATGCACTGGAAAGAAACATCACTGAGTCTAGTTATACAAAAGAAAGTTTATCTAAGATCAAGGCATGTATGAATTCCATTAATTTCAAAAGCAATATGCCAGAAGTTTAAATTTTATGTAAAGTAGCTGAGAGACAAGAAAAGGGGAAATGGGTGCCCGCAAGATAATGGGATTTGTAAAAGTCGACCTGTCACTAATGAGAGTAGGACTCTACCTGACAGCAACTGCCAGGTGCAAATACTTGATTTCCAGCTGTCTGTAATTTCGTATGTACTCTCTTGCCAGCATATATATGCTGAATTTTTACCACTTTGTATCAAGCTTCTGAAGATGGCTTAGCAGGAAAGCTGACACCGGTCAGGATCTACAACCTTTTTCATTCTTTCCTAGTGGTATATATATATATATATATATATATATATATATATATATATATATATATATATATATATATATATATATATATATATATATATATATATATATATATATATATATATATATATATATATATATATATATATATATATATATATATATATATATATATATATATATATATATATATATATATATATATATATATATATATATATATATATATATATATATATATATGTATGTATGTATGTATGTATGTATGTATGTACGTATAAATATTTAAAAAGATATTGGTGACATAATCAACAGGGACTTTAATCAGTTATAATACGCCATTCTTTTCTATGCGTAAATGGTAATCAGTCCTAATTTTCTAGATAAATTTAGTAATTTACATGTATTGAATTTTCATTATTTAAAAACGACATAAGGCAGAATTTAAGAGCTGAATGAGTTTAAAACCATGCAGTTCATTTTGGTGGACTTTTCTCTGATCCCTTAACCAAAAAAAAAAGCAAGTTTACGAGTAGGCTTACGGTGGAATGTTGTCAAGTAATTGGCTATTAGGTCTGCCTTGTACATCGTCAGTCTCAATAGATATCCTGTTTCCCGTAATTAGGAAAATCACTTTATACATGACTCAACATCTCCAAAAGCTTTTCGAAACGATTCCTTGAGAGTTTTGACCTGAATTCCCAATTTACGCCGTTCCGGGATATCGAGAGCCCTACGTTACCACTTTTAGGGAAGTTAAGAATCTGGAATGAGATTGTAGTAATATATAGAAGGATGTTCCTTTACACAGCACATGCGTCTGTGGGTGAATCCTTAGCATAAGATAAATTTTCGATTCACAAAGCACTGAAAAGTTTGCTATTAAAACCAGAGGAAATTTTTTGCGTTTTCTAAACCTTTTAAACTTGAGGAAGTTTCATCTTGGAACCTCTTCACCTGTGTGCATTTTATGAGAGTTTTCAGGTATAGCAGACCCATGGTATCCACTCTGTTGCACATTCAACGTGTCAGTTGTTACACTTCCATGATTACTGGTAAGAAAACACGTGCCAATTTTTAAAGTCAGTTTTCGGAGAGACTATGAAACTGCAATGATTAAAAGACTACATATAAAAAACGCAGCGCATAAATACATGCATTACACATAATATACATACATGTATGCATATATATATATTTTTTCTGAATTTCTATTGTTTCTTCAAATTTTTATGGAAAAAATTCTTACTTCACCTTTAACCTGATACGAAATTAAGCAATGAACCTCTTTCTCCTTAAAATTTACGCGCCCAATACTCTAGGCTTTGTTACCGGGTTGGTAGAAAGACGTGGAAAATATGCCATGTTATCATTTTCATCAAAAAGAAAATATCTAGTTCTAAAAGCTAAATACTAAGATGTCTGACGTGTATCCTGAGCATTAGGCATCAAAAAACCATGATGATGCCGGGGAAAAAATTTGGTAATCTTAATTCCATGGAAAATAATTTGCTTTTGAAGTTTGAGAGTTCTTTAACCGACATTCTTCATTCTTTGGCACTAATGTATGTTTTAGTTTTCTGTTAAAGAAAACTATTATGAAGGCTTTGTCTGTCCGTCCGCACTTTTTCTGTCCGCCCTCAGAACTTGAAAACTACTGGGGCTAGAGGGCTGCAAATTGGTTTGTTGATCATCCACCCTCCAGTCATCAAATATACCAAACTGCAACCCTCTAGTCTCAGTAGGTTAAGGTTAGCCATGGACCGTGCGCCTGGCAGCGCTTTCCGGAGGAGAGCGACGCAATTTTATTTGACCGCATCTGGGGAGCAACTGAAGCGCTGCCGGTCATAGCTGATAGTTTTATACAGCATTATACGCTAAAGAAAACTTTTCTTCGGCGCAATTTTTACTTGTTTTATTTATGACCTTACGATTCTTAATCAATCTCGCCTGGATCTAAAGACAATAGTCTGACTTGCGTTTTCAATATATTTATTTAGCTATGCATGACGTCATGATCATCAATGCTTTTTGATGACTCCAATCTATATATGCAAAGAAAGTTTCGGTAAGAGCCGATTATTGCTATAATTCACTAATAAAATATTCACTAATAATGCATTTGTAAACCTACGGAGCGAATATTTAGCGACCAAATACTGACTTTCTTGTTGCAAGTCTTTATTAACAGGTTT
>NC_089760.1:8340000-8402500 GCF_040412425.1 Macrobrachium rosenbergii | reverse complement strand
TATATATATATATATATATACAGTATACATAAAATGTTACAAAATTCCTTTTGATCGTTTGTATTTTGCTTTTCCCGTCTTGATATTTTCGATATAATATAAAAATTAAAACAGTACTAAATGTTTTCCCAAAGTCCCCTTGATATTTCTCCCTTGCCTTGCCCTCCAATAATGATGATCAGGTGTCAAATGAGGGGATAATTTTATGACCGTATCCAAAATCATTATCGACCCCTGACATGACCATATTAATCTTCGCTTGCCGGGAAAAATCAGTAGCCTGTTGCACATTTACTCAGACCCTTTGAGAGTTAGCCTATTGTTAATAGTCCCCAGTCAATCTCGTCACGAGATCTCCCTGAGAACCTGCCCTTCCTTGCTTTTACCTGTCATGCCATTAAGGATCACCAGCTTGACCTGACCCACCTGCGACTCCTCCCACTCACCCTCACTCCTCCTCGCTAAGTATCTCCTCATTGTGCCCTTACTTCCTCAAACATTTTATTGGCTTACCTTCAACGACTTTTCCAGGTACCTGGCAGGATTAGCAGTGCGTAACCAAGCCAAGGGCAACAGATGAACCAATTAAGAAGAAACTGTCAAAACACGACCACTGTTGGTGCCGTTTGCCACATAAATACAAGCTCGACAGACCCTCTTTGCTAGTGTATCTTACTGCATCTATCTGCCAAGAAGACCTTCACTCCAGGGGCTCTGATCGAGCCCCCCTAGACTTCCCTCAGATGCTGTCACTCTGAAGGTGGTCCTACCTCACCTCCTTACCCTCTGCGCACTGGTGCCTCTGTAGATCGCCAGCGCCCTTTGCTTCATCTACTCTCTCTATGGTGGGGGACAGTACTCAATGCAGCTTCCACTGATGCCCCACTGCAGTAACCCAGCTCTGAACACCTTCGCGTCTTGTCCACGGACTAAGGTAATGTGATTGGAAGCTGATTGTTCGGCCTCCCATTTTAGCCTTATCCTATGTTTCCTGTTTCAGCCTTACCTCTTTAGTTCTTCAGAGACTCATGTGATTTGTGGTGCTCTGATATTCGATATTTAGAATACTAGTGTTAATTCCAACTTCGCTCTGATTACAACTGCCAATATACAGTCAAAAGAGTAATACAAGTGCCTTACTATTTGCTTACATATTCCAAGATAAGTGTCATTCCATTCCCTACATGTATTTCAACATCCATGCTCTTGCAGATCCATGTTTCGAGTACCTGTTGTGTGGAATTACCTGTAGGTCAACGGTGCCATCGTCCCGCAAACTACAGGTGCCATATCCGGTCAAGATATCCAGAAATCCCAGGAGCTCCTGCCTCGCTTACTGCACCCCATCCTGTACATTCTAGGATCCTCTCCCATCTTTGCAACATATCATAGCCTAAGGAAGCTGAGTGATAACACTTGCACATGTTGCACACTTTGCTTAATGATTTGTAAATTCAGTAAAGTAATTTGAATAAGTGCCATGGAGCTTCATTGATAGCTCCTGTAAATATTTTCTCTTCTGATTATTTATGAAATTATACTTTTAAGTGGGCATTCTAAGTCTACCTCTTAAACCCTTAACCTTATGGTAATTTGAGTATAATCACTATTACATTTTCTGTTCACTGGAGCGCAACCCCCCTGTAAGTCAGTTGCAGTTATCTAAGTGATAATTAGAGCCATTCTTTACCTTGCACTGCTGCGTGAACGTGACAACACAGACAAACATATATATATATATATATATATATATATATATATATATATATATATATATATATATATATATATATATATATATATATATATATATATATATATATATATATATATTAATATATATATATATATATATATATATATATATATATATATATATATATACATATATATATATACATATATATATATATATATTATATATATATATATATATATATATATATACATATATGATTAATGTAATTAATGAATCTTCTTCAAAGCTACCGAAACGTGACGCTATTCGTTACTTCACTGTGTTTATTGACAACCTATACTTACTCTCTCTCTCTCTCTCTCTCTCTCTCTCTCTCTCTCTCTCTCTCTCTCTCTCTCTCTCTCACACACACACATGCACACAAATACACACACATACATAGTATATATATATATATATATATATATATATATATATATATATATATATATATATATATATATATATATATATATTTATTTATATTATATATATAGTGTGTATATATAATTTAATATATTAATCTCTGAGTAAATGCATCAATCATACAATCTGATAATTTCAATATTTACGGATAAAATATTATTTTACATAGGAAACTGATATTCATCACATAGTAGAGACTATTTACAATTGGAATAGCAGGAAATTCTCAATTCTATAAGAGCCATATACTTGTAAACATTAGGACAAATAAATTTATTTACTACAAAATTAACATATTTCTTCATTTATCCCTGAGTAATATAATCTAAACTTTTTAAAACTTTAATATTCTGGTAATTTTCCACAATAGGATAGACATTTGAAGCACATTTCCTAACACGACCTTAAACAGTTCTTACCCAGTCAACTCTGCCTTTATTTGAAAACATACATTTCAAAAACTTCTCTTTTGTTCATTATTGTTGAAGTATTTTACTAATTTATTTCACAAAGATTACTGCTCGTTATATCAAATATTCATCTTGTCAATATAATGTTCTGAATCTATTCAAATGTAAGTCACATAAAAGTCATTATTCATACATCCAGTTCCACACCTCAATATTTCCAAGATATTTTCTTAACGATCCAATTCTCCTGCAAAGAAAAATATTATGTAACTGAAAGATTACCACTATTCCCATCTAGTTTTTTTTTCATAACCAAGACCAGCAAAGCCAAACATTGATTTTAAACCAGTGATTGCGAAGTGACCTTTAAACTTCAAAAGGAAAAGACTTGAATGAGGGAGAAATTTGTTTATATTTTGAATCACTTTGATATTTAGACTCGCTATCACTTCATTTCTGTGATTTACCCGGTATCCTAAAGCCTCATGTATCCAGCCACAATTATAATCTGTAATATTTTCATTACCTAATATCACCTCCCGAGACAAAAAGTATTTAATATAAGAGGAAATGGTATTTCTTGCTGAACCTATCTTGGACTTTCCTATCGAAAAACACAACAAGACGAACGGAAATAAACAGACTTAAAGGAGACAGTAGTAAGGGTATTATATAAGAAAGTCGGTTACGAAGGACAGAGAAATGGTAAACACTGGTTGGCTGTGTTAAAACTATTACGCAAAGCATTCACCTCTGACATTCCTACATTATGCTACAAATGTTTGTCCAGCAAACAAACTTTAAAGTTCCTTAACCAAACCAGAATTAAATTTAAACGAACTATTGCCATAGCGCTAGTTACGGGGTATGCCATGACTGTAAAAAAAAATCTTTACGGTTATTTATTGGGACGGGAAAAATAATAAAATGTTAGACACGATATCATTTTACAAAGTGCAATACAACGCTCATACCAAAAAAAAAAAATATGTTTTATCAAAACAAAATTATTAACTAATTGTAATGGAGACGTGAAGCTCACTTTACATATTTATGTGATGGGGGAAAGAGTCGCTAAGGCTTCGATGGACATGCATAAAAGATGGAGGTTTTATTGGAGGTTGTTTTCTGATTTTGTGGGATTTTTTAGATTATGGCCTTAATAAGATAAACTAGGAATAACTGACAACTTTCACATTCTTCTTGCTTTTCGAGGCCAGCTTTATTGAAGTGAAATGCTCAATAATCATAATCATGAAATATATTCTTATCGTAAAATCCTGTAACATAATTCCCAAATGCATAGTCACAAAGCAAGTACATAATAAAATACGAACTAATTATAAGTGAAACCGATCTATTTATTTAGAGAAAGTTAAAAAGCATTGTGTTACACACATACACATACCGGCTCTTAAATGCGCACAAAGGAAATAGTGCACTGGTTATTGAACTATATCTGTGGCTTACTATTTGTGAACGTAAAAAGTTTACGTGACCAAAATTCATAATTAGGCACACTTACCAATCAGCCATCAAGGTGAAGATAGGTTAATATCAATTCTAAGTTATGAATCTGAATATATATATATATATATATATATATATATATATATATATATATATATATATATATATATATATATATATATATATATAATGTGGGTCATTCGTCTATTGAGTTTAATAATTAGTTAGTTGGATTTATATTGCCTTGCTTTACCTAAGACCCATGTAATTCTGTCTATTAAGGCTAAAATTAACTCTAAAGGACAGATACTGAATAGATCAGGTCACCAGCTGAAAACTAGTAAACAAAGAACAGAGGTTTATTTCATAACCACATGAATTAATTCAGCAAACTTACTGGAAAACTAGTTTCAACAAAAGTAAAATAAAATGAAATGGATTATTTACAGGAGCTAACAGCAGTTCAGAATATTAGTCCTCATTAAGGCAAATACCTCCATGCTACATAGAAATAAACGCAACAGGTTTATGTGCTTCTCAAGTGCTTTATAAGGCATTTAACTGTAAGGAATGTCGAAATTGAGACATTGGAACTGATGATGCAGATTCTTCTTAAAGAAAGCTGATTTGTTCAGGCCCAAGGTGTACACACTTCTGGAAAAGACGTATCCAGATAACAATCTTGTACTGCAGAAACTCTCACTCGTCATTACTTAATCACAACGGGATGATTCTATGTCAAGAATAATATGTTTAACGCCATGGAGAATAAGTTATGTGACCTCACTAGACAACAATAATTGTACTTAATACATAACTTCATAAATGGGATATGTTTCACTAGGATTTATTAGTCAGTGACTGTTTAAGAGAAGAAAATTGAACAAGGAAAATTGAGAGTTTCAGCTGAAGGGAAAGAGAACTGGGAAAAATTGTCAAAATCAGAATTACCGCTGGTTGAGCTAATGCAGTGATCAGTTGCATACGATTCCTTGGTCTGTTTGGAATAATAATTTTCTCCCTCATGTTGAACAAGGGGGAGAGACAAAGGGTGCTTGGAGGACAGCACAGAACACGTCCGTGTGCTATGGCAACTGAGTTGAGAGTCTCGCGACGCTGGGGCAGCTTCTGGCTGTTTGCTCCAAAACTCCTCCTACCCAGGGCCTGACCTGAAATGACAATAAACTTGCCAGTACACAGGTCACAGAAAAATGGGTTTTAAGAACAGTGTAACTAAGGTCTGGCGTAGTACAACTGTATCCTCTATGACTCTCTAAGCTAAAACTCTCGCCCGTTGGCCGGGAGTGTACTTAATCTGAAAACAACCCCTGGATTCCCACCTAACATTTTCGCATGCGAGCAGCCTACATTGTCTGCCCTTTTACTTTAATAAAGGTAAATTTTATTATTCGATTAAGAAGCAAATGGGAGGTCGAACAGTGAATATTTATAATATATATATAATATTTATAATATATATATATATATATATATATATATATATATATATATATATATATATATATATATATATATATATATATATATATATATACAGTATATATATATATATATATATATATATATATATATATATATATATATAAAATATATATATATCATACACACACACACACACATATATATATATATATATATATATATATATATATATATATATATATATATATATATATATATATGTGTATATATATACATATGTGTGTGTTGTGTTCAAGCAAGTTTCCAATCTCTTCTCTGATAGTTGACAAAAAAATTACAGACTTACTAGAAATGTAATCCCTGATAATTAATTTTATCTTACAATTTCTATTTACACAGATATGTTTTAGAACCTGATGGAAATGAGTAAATTAGAATTATTTTAATATTTTCCCTCAGGCACAACAACCAAGTCACCAAGGGTTACATTTCTAGTTAGTCTCAGTTTTAACTGTCATCTTTCAGAGAACAAGTTACGAACCCTTATATGAATAATGAAACAAAATATTACGAGTGTTTTTCCTACGCAGTCATAGCCGGATTAGGCTATAATGAGTAAATCATATTTCATTAGGTTATTTATATATAATTTCTTAATGCTAAGTAAATATTTATGTCATTCGTATAGAGAAGGTCTTCACAGAACCGCCTTAGCGAATATTAACATTCCACATCCTCGGGTACTGGGTGTGAATTAACTGACTCTCGTTTCAATAATTACCTGTGTGTGGCAAATCCCTTGCTACACAGAAATCCGATTTTTATGTAGTATTTTTGTGTTATACACATAGTGTAGCTACCAGTATATCTTGATACTTTATGATCATCATCATCACTGCGGATTGACCTCAAAGACTATCATGCTTTTCGCATAAAGTCCCTGGTAATTAGCGGACTCCATATGACTATGCCCTACAGCTCAATTATCCCAGACCCAGCAGTGTAAAATGTAAACGTCATGATAAATTCATGAGATTGCTCTGATGGTTGCCATGTTACATTCTTAGAACTCTCTCATCACGTTTAAAGGACAAGTTTGTTGTCCATTTGTCGTCCTTCCAACACAACCCTTTCCACCACCCTGTCAAATTACATTCTACTCAGAGTAACAACGTCATTTTGAAACTTTGCTCGATCTCGTCATTCATCTATATAACTGGCCTTTTGCTTTCCCCTAAACATAATGGCTGGTTAAACACCTGGAAAACAGGGAGACATAGCTGTGTCAACCATCTGCGTGTATCAAAATAAGGACATGGATTACGGGAATTACAGAGACGTTGTTCACTCAGCCATGAATTAATGTTTCAGAATGCTTCAACGATTGGACATAAACCTCCGTACCATACTGTACAACTCCGGATGTTATCTGAAGGCAAGCGTCGGCAGGAAAACTTTGACAAAAAAATTACTTGGACATATTACTGTATCTACAATAAAAAGAAAAGTAAAAAATGCGCCGGTTTCTTCGGCGCAATCGAGTTTTCTGTACAGAGTATAATGCTGTATGAAATTCTCAGCCACGGGCCCGAGAAACTCTCAGCCGCGGCCCATGAAACTTTCAGCCCCGGCCCGGCGGTGGTCTGTGTTGTTGGCACCTATAGTGGTGCCAGACGCACAATCAAGGCTAACTTTAACCTTAAATAAAATAAAAACTACTGAAGCTAGAGGGCTGCAACTTGGTATGTTTGATGATTGGAGGGCGGATGATCAACATATCAATTTGCAGCCCTCTAGCCTCAGTAGTTTTTAAGATCTGAGGGCAGACAGAAAAACTGCGGACGGACAGACAGCCATCTCAATAGTTTTCTTTTACAGAAAACAGAAAAACCCGCAGTGATCACACAAGGAAAAACTAGAAAGTTGATACGAAGAAATTCACATTAACAACGTTAATTTATCACCTGTATATAACATGTCGCATTACTTAAGTATAGGATATTTCGCTTCATAATACATTCACACGTCCTAACGTTTCATGAACTCATCGAAAAATTTTCCTAATGTACATATTCTCATACATAGGGATGTCTAATAAATCAATTTGATGATCTGGTCGTAAAATATTGTTGTGTTAGCCTCACTTTTGTTCACTTTGGTGGCAGTGTTTGATGTATGATAAAATGTTGAAATTACTTTACGATTTCAACGCAGTATTTGGAAAAAATATTTATTTTAAAATATGAAGACTAGTAGTTTATATTTGTAATTTGTTTGAAGACTTTATCATCCAGCAGGACTAGTAGGAGCAATCATACTTGTCCAATTTCTTATATGTGCAGTCAGTTACATTCACAATTATATGTTTTTTTTTATCAGAGAGAGAGAGAGAGAGAGAGAGAGAGAGAGAGAGAGAGAGAGAGAGAGAGAGAGAGAGAGGAGGCTCTATTGAGCTCCAACTGGGATACTTGGAAGCCATCATAATATCTTTTCGGCCAAATATCTGTGATCGAGTGGAACCTTAATACTATGATTACAGGAGTAATGGCCGGGAGATCTCATCGTACTGGGGTGCCAGAAGTTGTAATTCGAGGAATGGAAGCACCTCAGGAAACGAGAACTCTTCAGTACAATCTTTCAAGGACAATAGGATCCCATTCATATCTGAAGTTTCGTGTGGAAGCTATACAAAATAGTTTGTGTATAGTTCTTGTTGTACGCTGCTGTTCGTGTTATATTCGCCGATAATGAACACACATAACTGTTAATAATGTCATTGTCCTTGGTATTTTCAAGTCTTCATTATCACTGGCGATCCTGGCTCTTCGTAATCAAGATTCATAGATTTTCGCATTTAGACAGCTTTTTACCAAGTAATGTGAATATCATAAATAATTACATTAAACATTATATCATATGTTAATTAAGTTCAGCAAGCATCCTTTATCACATTCCTTTAAAATTAGCAAGTGAAGACTCTTTAGTCATAAATAAATCCATTACATGTTATATCCCAAATGCTGGAAAATTTCGAAATTAAAAAAATCTTCCACATAAAACAACGAAAAATCATTCACGATTTTCAACTGCCTTTAAAAATTTCAGGCTGGCTGTCACTGTATGAAATACTGATAATTTCTCCATTAACATCAGCTTAACCTCATTTAAACCAAATGTTTTATTCTGCTTTTTTCAGACAACAAAAGAATCATATTTCTATTATATAACACTGAGCCTCGTCCAATTAAATAAATAATAATGAGAATTGACAGGTTTTGTGAAAGAGGAAACGCAGATAAATTCAAAATGCAATGAACAGATAATATCCATAAATAAACGTAAAAACTTAGTGTCTTCTAACAGTTTATCATGCTTTTGGTGACATTATATTAGTCTCATGATTGAATAGTTAATTCCAGTGTAAGTTTACTGTAAATATATCTCGATCTCGTATCTTATTTTTTCTTTTTTACTAACTTCCGCTGATCCGTTAAAATCATTTACAAACGTATCATTTTATACCTATCAGACAACACTGACACTGGTATCAAATAATGTTACAATTATACGTACCTCAGAAAATCTTGCTCTATCATTATTCGAATTATTACGGTAACTGTCCGTACAAACAATAAGATGGAAACGCGAATGCTATGAACAAACAAAAATAGTGAGGAGCTGTTTCTAATCTCAATACGAAAAGAAAATCATAATTTTTGGAATTAATTATACAAGTCTGCCGATGAGAAAAATAAAATGTAATCGGTGAAATATTCTTTGGAAAATAACCAGAACTTATGACTTAGCTTTCCAAAGTTTCTATGGCATCCATGTCGCTTTCTATATACAGATAGTTCTATTTTACGTTGTTATGCCAATATTTGTATTTTTCTTGAGAGAGAATTGGTATTATGGGCACCCACGTGCCACTCAGAGTCGAGACGTTAAAGGAATAAATGTATCTAAACAAAAATGAATGGACATATTTTGTCACGTATGAGGTGTTACATAATCAATATAAATTTATGCATAGTTAAATTGTATTTGTATCTTCTAATCATGTGCAAGTGTTTAAATGATTCAACAGCGTTTAAATCAATAAAATAACGGACAAGTAGAAAATGAATGCATAAACAAATTCACAGAGATAGAGAATTTCCTTTTTAAGTGCCCAGTCCTTTAAGCTCCCCTTCTCTAAACGAATATGTATATGTGCTATATACACACACACATATATATATACATATATATATATATATATATATATATATATATATATATATATATATATATATATATATATATATATATATATATATATATAAAGTTAAAGTCCTCCTGGGCCTCTGTAGGCTCATACAGAGCAGACACTGATCCCCTGTTTCTTAGGCCGACAGCCATTGGGGGACAGGTCCCAATGCCTATGACACGAGGCCAGTGTGTAACTAGGCCCAAGGGCTGGTACCTATTCTCCTACTGAGCCTCTCAGGTTTTTTCAGACCATTAGGTCGACAGGCTGCCGGGTTTATGCAGTGGCACGATCCGAGCCATCAGTGAGCAGCGGGATTTGAACCCCTGGCCCTCTCAACTGGTAGCCGAGAATCATACCACAGCACCACCACATATACGTATACATAAAGGCAGGGACGATAGGAGGTAATTGTTATGTGAAATTCCACGATGGTGTCAAAAGGTCAGCAAGGAGTATATGGGCATAGGAGGGTAAGGAGCCAGTTTAAAAACAGTTAATTTGTTCAATGAGGATATGAGAAGTTTGGTGAAGGGAAAAAATTATTTATGAAATCCAGTTATCTAACCTAAGTAAAATGTAAAGCTAAAACGGACGGTAACTAACTTGAATATATTTCAGAAGGTGATCAACAATCTTGAGTGTGAATAAGAAGTTCTGCAAGAAGGAAAGGTAGCGAACCTAAGTAATAACGAAACAGATCACACCATAAAAGATGTAAATTTAAAGTTGTGGTTTGAAGTTAGCAAAGTCATGGTTGAATGGAGTAATATGATTTAGATCTACTGGATGTGGAGGACATAAGAGGTGAAGCTGAATGCTGCAAGACAAAAAAAAATGTATGTAACTAAGATGTAGTGATTTTTAAGGTGTCTGGATGACAGAGGGGTTCCAGAGGAATAGATAAGGAAGTAGCTTAATTGTTTCACCGATTCAAGTAAAAGTGACACAGATAATTACAAGAATTTTAAAGACATACTGTTAATGAGTATCAAGGAAGGAGCATGACTCAAGAGCAGGGAAAGAACAAAGTGGTTTAGACAAGGAAGAAGGAACGTGACACAAAGATAATTACAAGAAATTTTAAAGAAATACTGTTAATGAGTATCAAGGAAGAATCATGAAAATGAATCAAAAGACTTTGATCAAGTTTCAAAAGGGTAAAGAACAGAGTGAAGCAAGAAATTTTGAATGCCTGCAGTGCCTAAATTAGGAATAAATGAAAGAACTTGTGAACCAACTTTTCTTTATGGAATTTATGTGTGGATAAAAAATGTGAATGATTTGGAAAGTGTATGAAGTAGTGTAGATGAACTGTTTATGTAGCATTTCTAACTTTCGTGATATGTATTAGGTTAGGATTGGCACGCCGATGGTTAAGAATAATTCTGGGAACAAAGGGAGACAACAGGTTATTGGAAAGTTTATGATTTAAAAGTTTTAGGAGGGAGAAGAGGACAAAGCCCAAGCAAGCGTTGCACTGAGTGAGGGTATTACAAAGGAAGGGTTTTATTATCCAGGAAGCATGAGCGTGCAATGAAAAAAGACAGTGCGGTGATAGAGACAACTGCAAATGAATCTAGAACCATTCTCAAGTCAATTCGTTTTTTTTTACTGGTTTCCAAGTTTTTCGAAAAATTCACTAAAACCGATAGCGCCCAATATTCCGAATATCAAGTTCTGGCTTACTCTACAAGGTGTGAAAGATTTGCGATAGAGATAATTACCTTGGTTGCTTATCATATATGCAATTAAAAAATATATTACCGTTTATACAAAATCTGTAAGTATAATTACATGGTACAAATGCATGAATCCTGTAAAATTGTTTTCAAGAATTCAATTACAAATGAGAAGGTAAAGCTATTATTATTATTATTATTATTATTATTATTATTATTATTATTATTATTATTATTATTATTATTATTATTATTATTATTATTATTATATACTCGCTATTCAAGTCCAGTGTGTCCTCCTGACTGCAGATACGCCAAAAACGTTTTCCGATGGGATCATCGACTTCATGCTTAAAATGTTACAGAAGTAAAAGAAAAAAATATTTTACAAACTATTCTGGTTAAATGTCCAAGTTGAATACATAGTTCCATAAAAAGTAATAAAAGTCAGTCTTTCTTATTCATTTCTCTAGCAACAATTAAATATAACTATTTCTTTCTCAGATATAAACTATTAAACAGTATGATATTTACATATGAGCATCTATATATATATATATATATATATATATATATATATATATATATATATATATATATATATATATATATATGTATATATATATATATATATATATATATATATATAATATACATATAATATATAAAATATATGTGTATATATATACATATATGTATATATATATATTTATATATATATATATATATATATATATATATATATATATATATATATATATATAATATATGTGTGTATATATATACATATATGTATATATATATATATATATATATATATATATATATATATATATATAAACAGAATATATTGCGTGTGTGCGTTTGTCTAACTAAAATAAACACAAATGTACACATGTATCAACAGCAAATAAACTTATTTCCTGATATAAAAAACAGAACACTAAATTGAAATTGACTTTAAGTAGGTCCTCGTCCAAATGGTGTCGTAATGCACACGCAGCCTCCCATTATACGAGCTGCTTGCCAAAACTGTTCCCAACTTCATGCATTTATCGAGTTCTCGGATGTATACCAAAGTTGAATGCTGTCTGAATCCACCATTCTCGTCATGTGACCCCTGAAATGTCCCCAGAATTATGGTTCCCGTAGGGATGTCTGTGCGACGCGTTAAAACAGTTGCAGCTGCAAACGCTCCCTAATTTGCAGGAGTTCCTGGGAGGTTTAGAAAAATAAGTAATTATGTACCAGCTTGAAATACTGAATTTGAAAATTACGAAATAAACAAAGCTAAAAAAGTAATCAAAAGAAGCATTTTGGAAGTAGATTCTAGCACATGAACATACACATGTACAGGCATTGAAAGCACAAAAATGTATATTTAAAATCTCATGAGATTATACATATACATACATACATACATACACACACACACACACACACACACACACACACACATATATATATATATATATATATATATATATATATATATATATATATATATATATATATATATATATATATATATATATTACTAACAGGACATCATTCAAACTGGATGGTATCTCATGGAGTGTTTATTCAGCAAAAGTTACAAGCTTTCTTGGACAAACAGTCCTCATTATCAAGTATCCGTGCAATGACCAGACGCGTAGTCCAGCTGTATTTATATCTGTGTGCTGGGTACTTAATCCTATAATTGCCTTACTCCTCCTGTGTGACCCCCACACCCTCGTGACCTTGGCCTTTCTCTGCCCGCCTCTTCATCCAGGCGTTTGTTTCCCATGCGTCCTCTTGAGTTTTTTCCTTTGTTTCCTTTCTACTGTGGAGTGTACAATTTTCCTTGATATGCTGTCTTCCAAGCCGTTTCCGGTGTTCCCTGCCAATGTGTTGTTAGGACATGTTATGAAGGCGTTCTCTACACCCAATCTGGCCATTTTGTTGGTGTTCCTGTACAGAAAACTCATGTTTTCCCAGTCTACTTTATGGTCATTTTCCCAATAGTGTTTGGCAACTGCCGACGTCTGATTATAATGCCTTATGTTATGTAAGTGTTGTTTGCTTCGCTCTTTACAGGATTTGCCAGTTTCACCATAGTACCCATCTTCACAGTCTAGACACGCTGCCATATATACCCCCCTCCCTCTAATCTTTCCCCCCTTTATCAACTTTTTGTTTCTAGCTATTTTATTCCTAATGGTGTTTTTGTAGCTAACTATCTATTTGAAATTATCTAGCTTCCTGTTGATGGGTGTAGTAGAGTTGTTGTCAGGGACTGTAATTATTTTCTTCCTTACCAAATGTTCCTTTTCTATCCATTCCCTCTCCCCAAAATAGTTTTTTCTTGCCTTGATGTGTGCCCGCTCCCACCAATACTTAGGGTATCCTAATCTCCTAAAACTCTCCCTCAGGTATTCCAGCTCTTCATCTAAGAATTTGGGACTGCAAATCTTTTAAGCCCTAATGGCCAACCCTGTCATTACTCCCATTTTTATTTCTTTCCTATGACTGGGAAAATATGAGTTTTCTGTACAGGAACATCAACAAAACGGCCAGACTGGTTGTAGAGAACGCCTTCATAACATGCGCTAACAACACAATGGCAGGGAACATCGGAAACGGCTTTGAAGACAGCATATCAAGAAAAATCGTACACTCCACAGTAGCAAGAAAACGAATGAAAAACGCAGAGGACGCACGGGAAATTAACACCTGGATGAAGAGGCGGGCAGAGAAAGGCCAAGGTCACCAGGGGGTGGGGGTCATACAGGAGGAGTAAGGCAATTATACGGTTAAGTACCCAGCACACAGACATAAATACAGCTGGACTATGCATCTGGTCATAGTACGGATACTTGATAATGAGGACTGTTTGTCCAAGAAAGCTCGTAACTCTTTCTGTATAAATACTCCATTAGATACCATCCAATTTGAATGAGGTCCTGTTAGTAATTCTAATTTGGCACAGAGGTTAAGCTAACATAGGGTTCGAACATGGGCCAATTAGATTTTCTTAAAAAACATATATAACCCTCCCTAAAAAGTTATTACTTCTACCCAACCAGAATGTAACTTTCTTATTTTTGGGCCGATTTGGTTCAAATTTCAAACGTAGGCTATTGGTGCTAATTGCATTGCTTCAAAATAGTTACCCTGGGGGGACACCACTTAAATATAACTTTCTTGCTTTGGGGCAGATTTTGGTCAAATTTAAAGCCTGGTTTACTGACACCAATTACATTATTCATGAATTATTACTATAAGAACGTTTGGGATCCTGGGGGACATCCTATGGACCCCCTCCTCAATATAACTTTCTTATTATTTTGCCTATAATGTTGAAATTCGAAACATAGGTTAATAGTGCCAAGGGCATTTTGAAAGTTCCACATAAATGGGGAGATAATGAGGAGAAGTAATTGGGATATGGGGGAAAATAGGAGTGTAGGAATGGCAGGAGAGGGAAGGAGTGTGATGAAGACTACTGTAGGGTCTGGGGAGTAACTGGGGAGTAAGAGGGGGTGTAAGAACTGAGTTCTACGAGGGGGATATGGTGGTAATGGGGTGGAGAATGGGAGAAGGGCGAGATGGTAGAAGGAATAGAATAAAACAAACGTCATGTACGGTTTTTTCACACGGCGGGAGCCAATTACTGGTATGCTTACTCGCCGAGTAAGCAAAATTATCGTAGGTTACATACAAGAATCCGCTAAAATAAGCCTGGTAACACGAGGTAAACCCGGTCTGCAAGTTCAAACGTGACCAGTGACCGAGCATGCAAACATGATGAAGTCTATGCAGGTCTAACAAGCAAAAGTCCCCCCCATTGGTGGGCCTTAAATGATCGTCCAGTTTGATGCCGAGCTAATTATTTTTTTTAATCAGTTGAAAGTTTTAACGTGCTATTAAAAATATCACAACTATTGTCCAAAATTGTGCTAAAATAATCACTGGCCTGAAAGTTCAAACATGACCCAGTCACGAAACATCTGGACAGATCTGGATCAGTCTGGGTGCATGCTAAGTGATGAAATCCATGCATGGGGCACACGGGTATACTGTATAAGACTTCTTGCCGTCTATCCTGTAACATAAATTTATTGGACGCAAATTTGATAACAACAAAGAATTTTTCGGTAAAACTGTTTGATTGTTACTTTATCACCAGCGACTTTTTCTGCATTGACGACACAGCCAAGGTAAGTTTTATGTTTACTTTTATGTGAGTGAATTTATTTCAAAGTAAATATAGTATATAGTGTATATATATATATATATATATATATATATATATATATATATATATATATATATATATATATATATATATATATATATATATATATATATATATATATATATATATATATGTGTGTGTGTGTGTGTGTGTGTGTGTGTGTGTGTATATGTGACCGAAAAAGTCATTTTCGTTATCAGTATGGTATTAAATAGGTAATTTTGTCATCGTAATATCAGATGTTTTAGAAGCTAAACTAAGATGAAATTAAATTTTGGGGTTAAAGCAACTGTTTTTTTTTTAATTTACCTGCAAGTCTAAAAATGTCAATAACGCAAAGGCACCAACCCCAGTCAAGTATTTCATTTTTTCTTTCTTTTTTACTTCGTAGCTTGATACATCACGTCAGACATCGGCTAATCTCCCGTGATAACGAACACTAATCCTCTGCCACAAAGCTTCTTGGAAGATAATAACCATCCGGTACAATTTCTATGATACAGAGAACAAATTCATATCGTTTGTCTTCCTAATTATGGAGCACAAGCTTTGGAACGATTGCGATCAGTATTCATTACCTTGTCTTTCAGGATTGCTATCAAGTGAATGTTCTCTTCATTCATTTTTTTTATTTTTATTTTTTTATTTATTTTTTATTTTATCTTTTTATTCATTTTGTTTCTATTTTTATTTCTCTTATTTTTATTTTTTCTGCAGTCGCGAGGCGTTTCTGTCTCTTCTTCATCCTCGTCTCTTTCGCTGTCTCCTTTGACAATTCAAATCTTATATATTACTCTTTCTATTTATCTTATCATGACACACCCTCTTTGTGCGTTCCTTCCTCTTTATCTCAAGGGATAAAACTTAGTTTAAAAAGGGGGCAGGGGAGCTCTGGAGAGCTGACACAGTATAAACCATTTTTCACGTCTGAACCTCCTGAAAAGAAAATTCATATTCGAGAGACTGTCCCCGAGGTGGATCATCAATCCATACTTCGACTTTCGAGTCTTGTACCCACCTTCATTCGGGCAACTGAGATTGGTGAATAAAATCTTCATTCGGGCAACTGAGATTGGTGAATAAAATCTTCATTCGGGCAACTGAGATTGGTGAATAAAATCTTCATTCGGGCAACTGAGATTGGTGAATAAAATCTTCATTCGGGCAACTGAGATTGGTGAATAAAATCTTCATTCGATTGGGCAACTGAGATTGGTGAACAAAAATTCTGGGATTTCATTCTGAGATTGGGCAACTGAGATTGAGAATAAAATCCTCATTAGTGAATAAAATCTTCATTCGGGCAACTGAGATTGTTAATAAAATCTATCTTCCAAATACGGTGTGTAACTTTGCTTAGCTATGAAATGGATGATATAATTTTTACTCAGTCATTAGCACTAGTCGGCAACTCAATTCTGATACTTTACAAACATTCTAGCAGTTGTCAGAAACACACAAAAACACACAAACAAACACTCACACACACAAACACACACACACACAAACGTATATATATATATATATATATATATATATATATATATATATATACACATATATATAGACACAAATATTGGTTAACATCCAATTCACTATACATCAGAATAACTTACACCTAAGGGGAATTATAAACAATAAGTGTTTCGTCACCAGTGGGATTCGAACCGATGACTGGTTTAGAAAAAAACGATGTATAGACGCTTAACCACTTACATCCTTATAGTGAATTGGATTTTAAACGATATCTGTCGCTTAATATTTGTGATTATTAAGAAATACCAAGGAGAATGTGACAAAAAACCTATATACATATACAGTACACACACACATATATATATATATATATATATATATATATATATATATATATATATATATATATATATAAATACTGTATATATATCAAATGCAAGGGGTATTATTATGGGTCACCAAATGTACTTAGCTAGCTCTGGGCAGAGGAAAATAAAGACACGAGAAGAAAGGGCGATGTTCAGTCATAACAGAAGCAATGACACTTGGATTTGCGAGAAAGAAAGCATATAAGATTCAGCAAAACAAGAGCAAGAAGAAAATTTCATAATTTAGTAGGGGAAAAAGGTCAGTCGCTGAACTGAAAGATTAAAAAATGACAATATTCTTCTGGATGAACTGAGATGCCTTAAGGTCATCTGCATAAGAAACGACTCTCCCTTTAAGTTGGATAGAATAATAAAAATAATATATATTAATATATGAGAGAAAAGGCAGTTTATAGCAAAATTAAGGAGGATCAAGAAACGAAGTTAGAGAAGGATCGTTGATGAAACAGACACAAATATGTTTAATACTATCGATGAGGTAAAATAAGTCTGAAGCATTCAAAATGGTGGAATACCCAAAATATAGCTTTAATAATTAAGAAGTTAACTTGTGACATCTAAAGAATATGCCCTATTTTAAGAACTATGTAATCTGCAAACTTGACAGAAGCCAAAAATTTAGTCAAATTTTAAAAATGATGACAGAGGAACTTGTAGGAACTTGCTAAAGGGATATCAAATATATCTACAAATCTTAATTTGACGTTGTTACAGGAACCCAACAATATTCAAAGGACCTCAAATCATAACTAAAAGGCAAATATATGACAATTCAATACTGAGTAAAATCAGTGGAAGAGGGGTTGGAGGTTAAAGGTGACATATTGAATAACTTACAAGTATGAGTATAGTACAAGAGATGGAACTGAATAAGTGACTGATGAAAGCCGATGCTTCACCTTCAACAACAAACAAAGTAGTCAAGAGGAAATTTTAATAGTAAGATGGCACAAGAAAGAGTAAAGCTGAGCGATATCAGGAATGAAGACTGAACCTAATGGAGAACATAACCGATATCAGGTGGAAGAGTAGTGGATAATATTTTTTAAATGAGTAATTTAACATTTGTTTACGTTACCAATCGTACAGGTTACAGAAATGATGAAGTAACTGACATGATTAGAAGGATCACCTTCTTCCGGAGACTGCATTCACACGTTTCCAAAAAAAAAATTGCAAAATTATCGAACAAACGGAAAATGCCAGTAAATATAATCCAGGCCATAAGTCTTACAGTTATTTAAGGATGTGAAGCCTACCAACCTCATAATCAATAAATATTGGTAAGGCAAAGCAAGAGCATCAGAATTCTCGAGGTAAGAAGTAGCTAGGAAGTGATTCGTGAACTTTCTATTAGACCACATAAAAACTACCTTCTTCATTACTAAAAATAAAAGTTTATAAAAGATCAACTCTATAACAGATTAATTATACAACATAAAAGCACTATTGTATTGGCTATATAAAAAACGCTAAAAATAAAACCGTTCTTCAAAAAATAGCGCATCATCAGTACAATAGATGATGTCAGCGTCATGAGGAGAAAGTTTATGCCTTTCATCGGAACCGTTGATATTCAAGTTTGCATCTATATATGGATAAATTACTCATTAAAAGTGGATTTTCGTTATGGCTTTTCTTTCTATTATTCATCAGTCCTAATATAGTAGTGCGTATCTCGTTATTCACGCATTCGTTGCCTCATTCTTTATACCATTTATGCCTAACTAATATTTCCTTCGGACTAATGGGGTGGTTCATGCACAACATA
The DNA here is from genome assembly GCF_040412425.1 of Macrobrachium rosenbergii. Taxonomy (NCBI): domain Eukaryota; kingdom Metazoa; phylum Arthropoda; class Malacostraca; order Decapoda; family Palaemonidae; genus Macrobrachium; species Macrobrachium rosenbergii. Next base: position 8,383,206 of record NC_089760.1, on the reverse strand, counting down.
TATTCAATACGAGGACCGCAGGAATGGCAACTTAGTGGCAGAACTCTTGTAGACTAAACTATCTGATGATCGAGAGGTGAGTTTTTCCTAAGTACTTAAGGTAAGTCGTTTTCCCTTCCTAAATGGTTTGCTTATATGTTACCTTAAAATATTAAATTTCTCCTGTTCACTCTGCCTCGTAACTGTCATTCTCTTTGGTGAAATCGGGGACTTCCTAGAATTCATCCGCCAAGTAAGCAGTACAAAGGCCGCAGGAATGCCAGTCAATTAACGGCAGGTTTGTGCAAGCAATATCTGAAGTTCTCTCTCTCTCTCTCTCTCTCTCTCTCTCTCTCTCTCTCTCTCTCTCTCTCTCTCTCTCTCCTTTCTTATTCCTGGTAATTTAGTGCATTTTATTTTACACATATTTGGTTATTCATTCACAAGTACCATCATATTTTTCTAGCTTTCAGTAATAATATGTACAATTACTTCATCATACGCGTTTAGGAAAATATTTCAATTATTATGTAGTGTTTATATTTATATTACTAAACAAAACCTTTCTTAGTTTATGAATGAAATATTTCTTTACTGCGCATTACACCAAAGGGCAGTAACGGTACTTAGTCCAGGTTCTATGACAACAGAAAAATGAAGAAAAAGAAAAAGAGGTTCCAGTTTAACCCGGGAGAGGCAAAAGACCCGCCGTTAAAATGATGAGAGAATGTGTGAATATTGGAAAACGGGTAGAGAAGGAAAATTCCTTGACTGTGCAGCAAAGGATAGGAAACCATCACCAAAACGCAATCTTAGAATTTTTTTTTTATTTTCGTAGTCAAAGTAATTGTTTGGATTGAATATAGCAATGTGAGAAATGTGAACACTTCATGACAAATTAGAAATAAAATAAAATTTTTGATGCACATGGCACTGATTTTCATTTTCATTACACATTATGAACAAGCATATGCAGGATTAGATATGCAGAAAGTTAGTACCTTTAAATTGGGGTCACTGTATGCAAATGACCGCATCGTCTTCCTTACGGGAATACAGCAACCAAGGTCTATAGAGCTCTTTTCACCTGAGGGATATTTTCTAACCTATTAATATACAGATTATTGTTTTACTACTGTTGTGATATTTATCTACCTATTCATTCACCTGTATGTTTATTTGCATACATAATGTCTCTTTTAGCCAATGTTTATGTATAATTGAATATCACTGATAGCATGATTTCTTTTTCATATAAGAAGCCTTGGCAGAAAGCCCAGATGGAGTAATGACCTCCTAGAGTGTGATGAACTGCACAACAGTGAGCTATATGCCGATCATGTCAAGTGGCTCTGAGGCTGAAGTGCATCCAAGCAAGAAAAAGAAGACAACTGCTGCTGCCTGCCTCCCCACCCCTGTTGCTAAACCTGCTGCTGCCCATGTTTCTAGGCATCATAATGGGCTCTATTGCTACCACTATTTTCAGAACACCAGCCATTCCACCCCATGACCTTGCTACAACTGCTGCTCACCAAAGATGACGGCATGTATACTGGAGCAGGAAGAAGATCTGAGTGTAAAGTAGGGCAGGCACTGTTAAGAGTACGTCAAGCTTTTTATGGAGTACTAGGCCAGTAAGATCTACAGCAACAAGTATGACTGCAAGAAACAGTATGCCAGCATACAAGAGTGTTCCTAGCTCTGGAGCTCTACAAATTGATGCACATGGAAATGCTCTGAATTATTCTTTGTGGATGAATTTAGCCATTATTCATGTCGCAAGAGGCATGTTCTACTCAGTGCTGAATGCTGCGGTGATTAACTCCAGAAGACAGGCGGTACACAGCTAAACATCTCATAGCATAGACTAAGCATATGGGAGTAATGGACAACATCCACAAATTAGTCGACATTCCTACCTGCACCTTACATTCATTCAGACGTTCTAACACCTACAGCCCTAGTGTGCTGTGTTGAATATCCAGAGGGGCAGACAAAATTACAATTTTCCTTTGTATAACCTATCAAAGAGCCTAGTGTTCCCGTCATTACTACACTACATGTGGCACCTGTGCATGAGCCTGACTTAAGTTGTAATATTCCAGGCATTCACCTGAAACCTTTAATTACTTATAAATCTACACTGCATAGTATCAAATAAATCGGTAATGTGGACGTTCAAGTTGCAGTTCCTCAAATGGCGCTTGTGGTTAAGTCTTACATATGGTAAAAAGACAACAACAGGTTCTCCGTTGTCCTCAAGAGATGACCAAAGATTTTGAATACTGGAAAATAGATAACTACTGAACCTTGTCTTATGTAAACATAATGTTGATTATAGATATGGAGGGGTTTGAGAAAGTAATAGTTGCATTAAAAACTTGGTAATCAGTTAACAACACAATATCACATAGAAATTACTATTCTGTGTCATTCTCATTGAATAACGGGATCCAAGGATCCTACACACACAGATTATGACATGTTTAAGAAGGCTATGATAGAATGATCAGAAGGTCGTCATTGCTGAGCAAAAACTGCCTAGAAAATGGGCCCTAAGTCTGTGGCACTTTCATGAATGTGCCACAATAGGTGAATTATGGTGAAAAGATTATGAATATTATAACTGGAAACGTTTTGGGGAACTCTATTTTGAAGTTATCATGAATCAAAAACTGATAAGGGTAAGGTTATAAATCAAACAAGAGTAGGCAAATTGCAAAAAGCTCTTGAAATCATAGAAAGAGTGACGTGCCCCTTGTCTCAAACATGTGGCTTTTACCTACCCACAGCAACAACAGTCTTTTCTACCATTTGAAGGACATCATTAAACTTATTACATATAAGTCAAGGATATATAAATATATATATATATATATATATATATATATATATATATATATATATATATATATATATATATGTGTGTGTGTGTGTGTGTGTGTGTGTGTGTGCATACATACATACATATATACAGGTATATATATGTGTGTATATATACAGAGAGAGACAGACAGAGCGAGAGATAAAAGAATGTCAAGAGCAATATTTTTTTAAACTCTTCACTTCATCATTTTAATAGCATCTCCTAACCAAAGTCCCACGCAAATAAAATGGAATACCAATTTGTTCAAAGCAAGGGAAAGATTTTGGAAAGGCTTTTAGGTACGAAGTGTCAGAAAAAAAAAAATCTTTTGGGAAAAATAGAAGGCCATATATCAATTGAAGTTGCAGCCCTCCACAGCGAGTACTGACTGTTCGTTAGTGCCGTTTCATCGAACAGTCGATATACCACCAACTGTTTTTTGCGCTCTAGTTTCATTTCTTATTTTCCTGTTTTCTTAGAGCACTATACCCTTCTTGAATTAATACTTATGCTTAATTGGCAACACAGACACAAACTCATATATATATATATATATATATATATATATATATATATATATATATATATATATATATATATATATATATATATATATATGTATATATATATATATATATATATAAATATATATACTGTATATGTATATACAGTATATATATATATATATGTATGTATATATATATATATATATATATATATATATATATATATATATATATATATATATATATATATATATATATATATATATATATATATATAAAATATATTTATGTGAGCCATTCGGCTAATGAATTTAATAATTAATTAAATGGATTTATATTGCCTTGCTTTACCTAAGGCCCACGTAATTCTGTCCATTAAGGTTAAAATTAACTCTAAAGGACAGATATTGAATAGATCAGGTCGCCAGTCAACACTAGTTAACAAAGAATAGAAGTCTATTCATAACCACATGAACGAATTCAGCAAACATTTGAACACTAGTTTCGACAAATATAAAATAAAATGAAATGGATTATTTACCGAAGCTAACAGCAGCTCAGCATATTAGTCCTACTTAGGACAAACCTCAATGCTACATAAAATGAACGCAACAGATTTATGTGCCTCTCAAATGCTATATCAGGCATTTACTGCAAGGTCGAACTGAGGCTTCTTGGTTCTGAGATGCGGATTCTTCTCCAAGAAAGAGGATTTTTGTTCAGGCCCCAAGGCGTGCACAATTCTAGAAAAAAGACATACCAAGATAACAATCTTGCATTACAGAAACTCTACTTGTCATTACTTAACCACAAGGGGATGATTTCTTAATTTAAGTTAATACTTTTAACACCATGGAGGATAAGTTATGCGACTTCACTAGACAACAATAATTGTACCTAATAGATGACTTCATATATGGGATATGTTTTACCAAGATTTCTTAGTCAGTGACTGTTTATGAGAGGAAAACTTGAACAAGGAAAAATGAGAGTTTCAGCCGAGGGGAAAGAGAACTGGGAGTAACTGTCATCTCAGACTTACCGCTAAGTTAGCTAATGCAGTGATCAGTTGCATAAGATTCCTTGGTCCGTTGGAATAACAATTTTCTCCTCATTTTGAACAAAGGAGGGAAAAACAAAGGATGCCTGGAAGAAAGCCCAGACACGTCCGGGCGCTGTGGCAGCTGAGTGGATGTCTCCTGACGGTGGGGCAGCTCTCGCTGCTTGCTTAAAAACTCCGCCTAGCCAGGGCTTGACCTGAAATGACAGTAGTCTCGCCAGTACACAGGCTAGATAAAAGTGGGTTTTAAGAACAGTATAACTGAGGCCTTGCCTGGCAAAACTGTATCCCTCTATGACCCTCTAAGCTAAAGTCTCGCCCGTTGGCGAATTTAATTTGAAAACTGCTTCCTGCTCGCTTCTTCGCATGCTAACAGCCTACATTGTCTGACCTCTTACTTTAACAAAGGTAAATTTTTTTATTATTCGATTAAGAACCAAGGAGCAGAGGTCGAACAGGAATATTTATAATATATACTTTATATACAGTATAATATATATATATATATATATATATATATATATATATATATATATATATACTGTATATATATATATATATATATATATATATATATATATATATACATACATATATATATATATATATATATATATATATACTATATATATATATATATATATATATATATATATATACATATATATATATATATATATATATATATATATATATATATATATATATATATATATATAATGCAAGGCAGAAACTCGTAAAGACGCTAAAACTAACTTACAGCTATGTCAACTATACTACTGGAATGCCCTTTGACAAAAAAAAATAGATTTCCTCCAAATTTTACAATTTTGGTCTTGATCTGTATATACATTCAAGTTTTATGTTTTTATGATTAAGCCCTCACAGTTATCAGTGGTGGAAGCTTGTAGCTCTTTTCGTCCTTTTTCTATCTGAATGTGTTTATTCAAAGAATTAGAATGACGACGTTGTTTGCCAATGAGTACTCCTTCTCTTTCTCTCTCTCATTACTTCTTTTATTATTTACCATAGCCCTCTCTCTTCTTGCCCCTCTATTTATCTCTGTATAGCGTATATTACTATAATAAGGCATCTGCAATAATTAAGCACCTACCTCAGAAAAATCATAAAACATCTTGAAAATTCCTCAACCTTATGTGAGGGTAGCTCGGCGCATGAGCCAAAAGGGAAAATGAAGTATGCTTACTTTACATATATGTAAGTTATTAGATTGGTCCTTGAAAATTACCAGACACCTAACGAAATTGTGGACAACTCTTACTTGTATATTTAGGACCTTAAAGGGTTAAAAATCGTAATAATCATCGAAAATTGACGAATTGAAAAATAGAATATTTGGAAATAGAAAACAATCATTGATATATATATATATATATATATATATATATATATATATATATATATATATATATATATATATATATATATATATATATATATATATATATATATATATATATATATATATATATATATATATATATATATATATATATATATATATATATATATATATATATATATAATTATATATGTATGTGTGTTTTCCATATCGTATACCTATATTGTAACTGAGATTGTAAATAAGCATTACATATTCTACAGCCACAATTCGCCTCTAACCTCAAACACCTCAGATCCTTGCAGCTTCAATGTACAGAAATGGCTAAAAACTTCCGCAGATACATAACTTTACTTTCCATGCTTTCAGAATTAACCCCATTTTATAGTAAGCTACTTGTGCCATTAGCAAGCTTCCTTTATAAAAGCATTAACCCACGTCTGTATGTATTACAAGATTAAATCCTTTCACCGTGGGTCGAAAGATTTAGTTTTATTCATTGGTATTATGAGGGAATTCATAATTTGATTTTTTGGAAACCAAAGAAAAAATAAACTTGAGAATTCAAAGCTTATTTACAATTCTCATGAAGAACCATAATTATGTACTCTTTTTACATATTAGGTATTTTTCACAGTTCCCAGCTGATATTCCACTGTCAGTGTTGCATAATAGCAGACTCTCTCTCTCTCTCTCTCTCTCTCTCTCTCTCTCTCTCTCTCTCTCTCTCTTGAGGTCTTACGTTATCTTTCTGTTCCATTCAGCGGGGACGGATACGTCCACTGAGCTTATCACAGAAAGGTTAGGAGAAAAAGGGGGTATCCTCCACAAGCTATAAACTGGGCCAACATTTTTATAGTTCCTCTCTCGCTTTTATCTCCTCACCTAATTACCCCTTCAACCCCTTCGATGTTTATGGCTCCTGTGGTACGCTTCTCCCCTCCTATTGAAAGCGATAGATATATATATATATATATAGGTTGTCTACCGACTGCACAAAGGTTCGAATAGCCCTTTTGGAAGAAGAGTCCCTTAGTCCCTTTCTTGTGTCAACTTTGTAATTCTCGGGGATCTCATTTTATGAGGAACTCTTTCTCCTTCGTAGGAAACGAGTTCTCAGGTATGAAATAAAAGAATTCCTGGCTGACTGTGTATTCTGAAAGACAAGTGTACTCATCGCACATACACCCACATATCCACAGTCTGCTAAAATAAAAAAAAAAAAAAATTCGTTTGAGGAACATATAGTTGGAAATATATCAAAATTTTGGTATCAAGCATTTCAGAATATTTCAAGCTTATGGGCCATTCTAAGTTACTCATTCATCAAAAACTCTCCAGAACTACGACAAATTCAGTAGTGAGTAGTTAGGAGTGAATGTTATACGTAATATTCTTTCGAGAGCTATAATTCAAGAGACATTTCAGGTATTCCGTAAAAGGCTATGATAGAATCAAACGGCATTCAGCGTTGGAATTCATCCCAGATCTCGATAAATGTATGAAGACGTGAATGATTTTGGCGAGCAGCTCAGCAGATAACGGAAGACTGTGCCCAGCACTACGACCCTACCAGGATGAAGGACCTCGTATGTTAAACTGGTTTTATATTTTATATAAGTAAATATATTTGTGATAAATACTTCACATCATATATATATATGTATGTATGTATGTATGTACGTATGTATATATGTATATGTATATAATAAATACACACACACAATATATAATATCTCTCTCTCTCTCTCTCTCTCTCTCTCTCTCTCTCTCTCTCGTTTAGTATTAGTTCCTCGTTGGCCCGGTCGATATCGTTCTCGGCTAGCACTTTGCTGGGCCTACGTTCGATTCTCCGGCCGGCCATTGAAGAATTAGAGGAATTTATTTCTGGTGATAGAAATTCATTTCTCGGAATAATGTGGTTCGGATTCCACAATAAGCTGTAGGACCCGTTGCTAGGTAACCAATTAGTTCTTAGCCACGTAAAATAAGTCTAATCCTTCGGGCCAGCCCTAGGAGAGCTGTTAATCAGCTCAATGGTCTGGCTAAACTAAGGTATGCTTAACTTTTTTTCGTTTAGTTTTAAGCTATTTCCCCTAACAATGATGGCCCAAATAAAAAGTGACTGCCCTTTATTCATAGTAAGCGTGGATGACCTCCTATGAAGAGACCTTTCACAACACTGGTAGCTTCACAAGAAGCGAATCAAACTCAGCTATCATCTTCTTCTTCTTCTTCTTCTTCTTCTTCCCAGCTTGTTCCTATTTTTATATGGGATCGCCGTGATGCCTTCTTTTGAAGGACTTTGATTTGGCTTTTGGGGTAGACTTTATAGTCCCGATCGGCTGCCCTGCCTGACATCGCTTAGACCCCGGTATTGTGCTATACACAGCAAATTTAACTCCTGCCTTGCACACACGCTCCGTCACTTCCTAGGCATTAGGGTCTCCCATTTCAAGTACCCCTGTCACCCCTTCTATCCAACCCTTTCTAGGGCTTCCCTTTCTCATTCCGAACTGGATACTCTTACATGCAGAAACAATATCAAAACTTAGATCAATCCTTTCATACACTACCCCTTTTACCACTCGACCATTCAGCTCTCTTTATGAAGAGTTCATCTCTATATCTTTCCACCCTCTTTCTTTCCTTTACGACTGACAATGAGACTTCACTTCGGCAGCTGGCACATGAATCCTTCCACACATTCCAACCTTAGTGGTCTTCATGGGCACCCCAAGTTTCCTCCCAATCTGTTGCAAAAAATCCCACAGCCTTTCTTGCTAAGCCCACTCTGGCTCACGCCTTTCTTTTCCTACCATAATCTATCATCTTTATTCCAAATTGCCCTCACTGTCCGTTCTTTCTGGCTCGTTTTTTAGTTTTCTGAACAGGAAACTATTGTGCCGGTTTTGTCTGTTCGTCTGTACTTTTCTGTCCGCCCTCATATCTTAAAAACTGCTGAGGCTAGAGGGCTGCAAACTGGTATGTTGATCATCAACCCTCTAATCATCAAACATACCACATCGCAACCCTCTAGCCTCAGTAGTTTTTATTTTATCTAATGTTAAAGTTAGTCATGATCGTGCGCCTGGCACCGTTATGGGCCATGCCACCACCGGGCCGTGGCTAAAGTTTCATGGGCCGCGGCTCATACAGCATTATACCGAGACCACCGAAAGATAGGTCTATTTTCGGTGACCTTGATTATGCGATTTACAGAAAACTCAATTACTTGTTTTCTATTATAACCTCATGCTTGTTCACAATTAAGCAAAATTTTGTCCTCTCGTAAAATGCTTAAAATTTTCACTAATTTTCGCATACTCTTCGCCATTCTCATCCGGTACTGCAATATATATATATATATATATATATATATATATATATATATATATATATATATATATATATATATATATATATATATATATATATATTATATATATATATATATATATATATATATATATATGCATATAATAACGTAAATATCTTATCATTTAAAAAGCAGTACAGTACAATGATTCGAACGTTCCCTCGTCAGCAGACTTAATCCATAAGGCAGAAATGGAGGAATTTTACACAATTCTGCTTATGATAAAATTTGGGTTTGTCAGTCAGTGAATTAGAATATGGAATGGTTAGCCAGGAAGACATGTCATGTGTCGGGGTGCATGAAGATGTGCACTGTTTTAGTGCTATTAGTATTTAATACCACTTGCTTGAAAGAGAGTCTTCCACCTACACACTTTCATTGCATTTAAAAGCTGGCTGTTAAAAGTCTTACGAGACAGATTAATTTTTAGTCAGTGATCAGTGGTTGCGTGATCGACCTTAATAAGAAAAATACATTGCTATAACGCCATGTACAAAGTGCAGAAAGTAAAAGTGGGCATAGATTCATTGATTATATCGAGGAACAACTAGAAAGTACATCAGATTGGTTTTAATTCTAAAAGCGTTAACCTATCGTACCGCATTAAAAGCAAAATAGAAAAAAATATCAACGAAACATGAAATTATGAAAAACTCGTGAATTACTCTAAAAGGCTTTAGGTGGAAAGGATTTTGGAGTCTTCATACAACTATCACCTTAAGTTTTTAGGAATGAGTTAGATTCAGTGTGGGGTTTAGGTGCATTCGTCATTTTTCCATACGCTAAAAAACACTGTATCTATTGTTGTATAGATAAGATAGTTCTAGCAAAAGATGAGTTTTGATAATTTTTGTGAATACATTTTTTAGGTGTAAAATCTATGTTAGTACAATCCTTGGTGATCTACTGTACATCAAAAGAAAAGAGCAAAACTTACCTCTCAGCATACAGACTCCTCCCCTGAAAAGAAACAGAATGATTGTAGAAAAAATCATGAGTTCAAAGTGTATCAGAAAATAACTACTAAAAAATTTCATTATTATTTTGCAAAAAATTTTATTCTTTTATCACGGGAGTTAAGAGACATCAGCCAGGGGAAGAGTGAGCGTTTGTTCATGGCTGAAACTCTAATTATTTCTCTTCCGTTCTTTTAGTCTCCCTTCTTCCCATTTTTGAAGAAATAGGGAACAGAGTAAAATGCAAACCACCCTTGCGTACTTATCAAAAAACGCACACACCCACACCTACTCCCACACACACACACACACAACACTAATATATATATATATATATATATATATATATATATATATATATATATATATATATATATATATATATATATATATATATATATATATATATAACTGGTTTTTATAAACCTCCTGTCAACACTCACAAAGAAACGATTAAACGGAAACAATGTTAACTACCCTTTCCTACAGAACGAGCGAATTTACATCCAAATTTCTATAAATTCTAGTCTTTTTTCATATAAAACATAATACACTTTGATCTATAATCATCCTACCTTTCGAGGCACCTAGCTATACTGCCCTAACTTTCATACATTTATCGAACTGTTTTAAAGTTGGGCACCATCAAACTCCATACTTGTTGAAGCGGAACTTTTGGAACGACTTCGTAATTGCCGCAATCACTGGGATATCTCGCCCTGAGAATTCAAATAAAAACAAGTGAAAAATGCAAAAAAACATCCGAATACTTTTAAAAATCTAGTACCCTTGAAAAATTATATATTTTAATACATTGCGAAAATATATTGCTAAAAATCTTATAAAATCACCACTACTCATTTTCTCGTTAACAATGATTGAAGACCTTTTCAGGAGAATTTTAGTGGCCATGATCGCGATTTTGATTTTTTTTTATTGTTAGCTCAAAAGGTGAATAGCCTATACTTGAACATGACGGCAGAGTTAGCAAAAATCACTGGAATATCCAGGAAGATGGGTTCGGAAGGGTAAGAAGTGGAGAAATTTGTACCCGAACAGCAAAATCTAGCTCATATGAATCATTAGAGAGAGAGAGAGAGAGAGAGAGAGAGAGAGAGAGAGAGAGAGAGAGAGAGAGAGAGAGAGAGAGAGGGGGGGCAGCAAAGGAAGAAGCGGGAAGCAACGACAAGAAGCTAAAAGACAGCAGGAACACGAAATCTCAAGTAATCAGGCGCAAATCATAAATGGAGACAGATAAATAGCACGAGGTTATCAGATCTGCAGAGAGCCAAGGGTAACGCAGGTATGAGTGGGCTGTTAGTCTAAGCCCATTACTAACAGGTCAGGTTCTGCAAGATTTTACTAGTATGCCTTCTGATAGAGATATCAACTGTAATAGCCTAAAGAGAACACTGTTATAGAGATATGAGATAGCCGATGCAGAAATCCCGTGAGGTTAAGACAGAACATTGTGAAACTGCAGCCCAACAGATGGTTACCAGTCTAGTCAACCATTGAGTGAGACTCAAACCAAACATAGAATACAGGACTGAGGGAAAAGGAACTTTTAAGTCCAAGGTTATTGATGACATATTTCGTGTTTTCCAGGGCACGGTCGCTGGAGAAGTGTTGGGAATCCTAATGCCAGAGATATATTAGGCTCTGCTCATTTGGTAGAAAATTCGGAGAAAGAGTGGAACAAACGATATTTTGAATGGTACGGCTTCGTCTGCCACAAGGTTTCTGTTCGTTATCATTACCAACGACGACAACACCCCTCCGGTGCTACAATCATCATTGTAGCAGGATTTACCACACTTATACCCAAAGAATTTACCTGGCATTCATCAGAGTCAGAGCTGGTGACTGTGTACGCGAAGCACCATAATTAATTTTTTTCCTCTCTCCCTCTCTCTCTCTCTCTCTTCTCTCTCTCTCTCTCTCTCTCTCTCTCTCTCTCTCTCTGAATAACACGCCACTTCTTTTGTAGGTTTAAATATGAAGGTGAAATGAAACGCTTGTTAAAAAAGACGATGGATTAGAATTAACTTCACATTGGCGTCGAAATCATACTGAAATTTCTGACAAAACAGAAAAATTCAAAAATCAAAATAATGTAAAACACGAAGTTAAAGAGATATAACGAAAACTGAAAAATATGGAGTTACAAAATAGGAAATAGATTGAAACTATCACCTGTGCACTGCCAGAGAAAGCACGCGTGTGATTACTATAGGTGTTGCTGCAAGCACTTGTTAGTGTCCGTGCCTACGGTCTTGGACTTGAGGATGAAGCCACGAGAAATGACTTGGGAGAGAAACTGGAAGGACGCTTCAACATAAGAGTTCCTTTGTGGCTTGGCTTGACGCCTTTCACAGGCATATGCATTGAATGGAGGGGACACAGAATGGAACGTGGGGACAGAATGGAATAGTATGGGACAAATGTGATGATGCACAAGGCAATTTTTCTAGTGATTTCGTTGCGACACCATGTAACGAACGCTGATTATATACATTAGCCATAACGCACAAGCCAGTGACTGATGATCCACTCCCTTCAAACAATATATAGACTGAATCATCAAATTACTGGCATGTGCATTATGAATAATGACTATAACCAGCGCTCGTTACATGCTATAAAAACGATCCTGAAATTGGCATTAGTGAAAAAACATATGCATCATCATATCACATGTGCACACAAGTCTGTCCCGGACTTTCCCTTCCGTTTCCCCTTCATTCCCTTCGTCTCCTATGAACAAAATTGAAAGGAGATCCAACAAATGAATAAATATATAAATGAATAAACATATACTATCAACACAAATAGATGGTGTGCTTTCATGCTGACACATGAGCACGATAAGAGGGTGCAATGTGTTCGAAACCTCGAGTGTCCATGGAGGTCAGTTACGAAACAAAACAATTACTGGGCTCTGATAGTTTAATGAACCCCTGTGCCATCGCGGTGTCATTAAGAGCAGCCATTAAAAACGAACTTGATCTATGATGACGAGGCTCTCTTCCATCCGTTCTTGCCAAGTATAAACTTCAAACTATCCATGATTCTGTCTCTATCACTGGTCAAAATTAAAACTAGAAAACGACTGAGAGAGAGAGAGAGAGAGAGAGAGAGAGAGAGAGAGAGAGAGAGAGAGAGAGAGAGAGAGAGAGCATGAAAAACCGGTTCACTTTAGACTGAACTGTCTTGTTTCAGCACCGGCTTTTGCTTCTAAACAGCCTTCCAACTAAATATGATGGTTGACTTGGTAATTACCCTGGTCAATAAAAGATTTGTCCAAGACATCAGTTGATGTTTTTATTGTTGGCCTATTTCAGCATGGGTTTTAAATCTTAGACTAGTCCGTAAATAGCAGTTAATTAACAGTCGAAATCTTAAGAAAATAGACGATTAATTTGTGCTGCTCCTTATCCTATGTGAAGTAAGATGAATGCCAATTATTTTTTTGAAAGTACCCCAGGACCAAAATTTCTGTAACTAGGGGTGTTAGACGTCATAACATGCACAGGACCGTCCCAAGCCTTTATGGGGCCCTAAGCAGAATTGGGGGTGTCCCCCCTGATCACCACCACAACCACCACCGGTGCTAAACTATTACTGGTGCTTGAATACTTGATCATTTCATGCACTATAAGGGCATCACTAGCCATACAGAGGTAGCAAATTCACAATATGGTCCAGTATTATTTGCACTTTTTAAATTTCAGAGTGACATATTGTGTGGCATATTGAACTGGTATTTGTAAGTAACAGAACAAGTCAACAGGCAAGACTCTACATTTACAATACAACAAGTTAACCAGTTTAATTGCCTATATTTAAAACAATGGAGCAGCTGTACAAAAATGCAATTTCCCATTATAAATAAAACCAAATAACACACTTGTATCTTCCTACATAAAAAAAATATATAGGCCTATATAATGTACTTTTTCCAAGCACTTTTGGGGGGTCCCTGATGGCATGGGAGCCCCAAGCAGCCGCTTAGTTCGCTTATGCCTTGGGCCGGCTCTAAACATGCACATCATGGGCAGTTAAATTCGTAGACGCAGTGCATTAGCAATTACTACTGTTTATAGACAGTTACCTATCCGCCTGAAGAATTTACTGTCATAAATGGGTGTGATCAGTTTAGTTCCACGATACAAAACCAGTTTTTGTAATATACAATAAAATATCATCTTGAAATAATAAGCATTTATGAAAGCTTTCGGTGATCTAAAAAACTCTAATACTTCAAACCACCTCCAACACTTAGTAAAACTTGAATCTTTAAAATATTTAAATATAAAGCTCCAGCTTGGTATTGACGCAGAGCAACTGGGAAAACATTTAAGTGCAAGAAAACAATAACTGTAGATGCCATGAGGGGAAAAATAAATGAATCAAAGATACTGAAATATTGAAAATCAAAGAACCTTCACTTGAGAAAACGCTGACAAAAATGTTTTATGAATACGAAAAAACTAAGGATATGATAAAAAAAAAATATGTCTAAGGGAGACTTATAATGCAAATTGGTCTTAAATTTTGTGCTGCAAAAAATCTTGTAATTGTCGTTACTCTTTTCAAGGCCAGGCAATCCTGACATACTCGGACATTTCTACAGGTCAGTCAGAGAAACCATATGGATTACACAGTCATTAAGACAGAGAAGGCACTATGAAGAATACTAGGAACTACAGAGGAGCATACAGTATACTGTATTAGCAATATACACCAACTAGTCACTGATATGCTGATATCTGAATTAAAAGCATCCAAGCAGCTGAAATTATCTACGTAACATGCAAGAGAGAATCTTTAGTATGAACATAGAGGTTTTTGCAAAAAAAAAAAAAAAAAAGTTAAAACAGGTTCATGTTTTGAAACCATAAAAGCAAATTATCAGGCATGACTAGTACAACTAATAGTAAGTATATCAACCAAGTGGAAAGAAAGACCTATCATAAAGGTTAAAAAGATAGAAAACCATGTTTAATATGAAATGAGAATTCGTTAATAAGAATCTAGATGGTAGTCTGTCATATATTAGAAACGTAAACAAGTTAACGCGCAAAGGGCTCCCAAACTACGTTATCCAAATGGAAAGAAGCTAGCTGATGAGACTATAGTCATGGGCCGACGGAGTGAGCAGTTTGAAAGTCTTCGTTACGATATCTTCTGAAAAACGAGATCATTTCTTATACATTAAATATGGGGTTATTTAAATGAACTATAATTCACTTTTTATCCTCGTTCCATTTAAACCGCCCTTTAGTTCATAAGTGCTTTAAAACATTTTACACATACAATCTACTTATTTTCAAGGTTCAATATTACTTCAACTTCATCCATCCGCGTTTTAGTCCAATGATTATGATTGTAAACTCTATTAAATGTGAAATGTCTAGAGGTTAACTATGTAGTAATGATAATCTCAGCTACCTAGTTGGCAATGTTTTGCCTCAATTTCGATTTCACTTAGAGCACCTGCTTTGTTGCTTTTGCAACTGCCAAAAAAATTAAACACCCACTCAACAACTTTCTATTTAAGAATTGTGTTCACCTGGATTACACCTCTACAATTTTTTTCTTACAACCACAGAAGGAAGTTCAGTCGTCACCAAATTCATGTATTAATAGCCTAACCTTATCAAAGCCAAACCTATCAGGTTATGAATGACTAAGTTGCACTGCAGTTTCAAATGATAAAAGGTATACACTTCTTTCAGATAGTATAGCCATATGATACATGGCATTTTGGTGTTTAAAACTTACACTAACTGAGTTTACACTTTATATATTTGACGCTGACTTCTTACTTGTAAGTAATTGCTATTGGTAAAGGTAATAAAGTTTATACTTACATAAATAATTTCAAACAATTTATTGAAACAATGTTACTAATTATACATAGATGATTTGTAAAACGTACATGATAAAATATTTGTCAACCCGAATGGTAAGATAAAATTATATTTGTTTTTGGTAAAGTTAAGTCAACTTTGATTAAATTCTGATTGTAATCCTATTAAAAATGTAAAATATTGTATATTTTCTCTAATAAAATATAAAAAAAATTTATACATGTTAACCATCATATATACGAAACTGTCAAAAAGCTATCAGTAATGCCAGGCTCCAAGCTCACTCCAGCCCATTTAAAATTAACACTGTAGGTAAAAGCAACAAACAAACGAGTTCTTGACTAGTAAGTAATATGCTTGTATTGCCTCCAGTAAACGTTTCAGTAAGCCTGTCCTGTAAATAGAAGAAAATGCTGCAGCAAAATGTATATTGTAATAGAATTACATTGAACTTCAAACATACAGTTCGCGTTAGCTTAGATGACCTGAAGCTAGCTATGTTACTTGACAGCACCAACTTACAAAAAGCCTGTCATCAGAGCTTTAGAAAAAATGCTATCTCTGCATCCACATCAGGAAATCATAATTCCAGTTCAGCCGCTTATATGCATGGAATATGAACTATGCTGGAGACCTTCAAAACGTTATTTGAGCATAGAGCAGTCAACAGAAATATCCATTGGGTAGTTCAAGTGGTTTTCAGTTCCCTTCATGGGACATTTTCAGATAACATTAGCTTCACTATAGGTTGCTTATTCATTAATAAAGGATTTTTTTTTTAAAGAAACAACTCAGAATGATGTTCAGATATGTGCCAAATTTGACTTGGTAGCTTCTTCCGTTGCTCCCCGCAAGAGACTTGTCTCCCGCAATCCATTTCCAGTGCTCATGTATTAGATAAATTAACAAATACAGCGGCCATGTGTTTGCATCCCATACCCTGGGTTTATATATATATATATATATATATATATATATATATATATATATATATATATATATATATATATATATATATATATATATATATATATATATATATATATATATATATATATATATACTGTATATATACTGTATATATATACATATATATATATATATATATATATATATATATATATATATATATATATATATATATATATATATATATATATATATATATATATATATATATATATATATATATATATATATATGTAAATGAACCCAGGGTATGGGATGCAAACCCATGGCAAAAGCTGAAGTAAAACTTCCAGCTGGTGTGATGTATCGCTTAAAATATAAGACTACAGTAGTCATTTTTCTTTAGAGTGACAATTTACTTGATACTCAGAAGAATTCTCATTCTTTTGTTCGGTAAATTATTGATAAAATTTTTCTGCAATGTTAAGAAGCCAATTTTATCAAAAAACCGAGAAACGCAGAATCAAAATATATAACGTTTATAGTATCAAGATTCTATTTCTATCAAATTTTCCCCTTAAAAAAAACAAGGACGCCGTAGTCTTTCGTTTAAGGAAGTCGTCTCTGCCTACAGATTGGTGTCTCCGCGGTCCTTGATAAACAGCAACGGGTTTCTTGGCGAGCAGACCATTAAATCACCCACTTTTCGTTTCGTGGTCGTTAGTTTTGGTTTGTGTTATGCCGTTCTTGTACTGTGAATCAACATTTCGTGGGTTAAAGAAGGAACTGCATAGGTTTTGGGCTATTCCTTGCTGCTGGAGAAGGAAGGATTTTTATACTGGTTGAAGTTGTTTGGTGGTTTGAAGGATGGTCTACGTGTCCGTGGGGTTTTTCCCAGTTTCTGCAGGGGCTAAGTTTCACTGGTTTGATTAAATTTTTAGTTTTTAAGAATTTCATGACTTTTAGGATTTACTTCCCACTAACGAAACAGTTCACGGTTTTGCTTAAATTTTATGAGTGTTTTTTCTTAATTTGGTCCAATGTTTCTCATACTTAAAACATGTTACTTGCTTTAATATTTTAACTTGGTTAATTCTTTTAAGATTTGTTGTACAAACTTTTGTGATTTAACTTATTGCTTAACGTAACAATGAACACTTTTCGGGTATTTTATAATTCTTTGAAGCTTTAGCTATTTCTTTATCCATTTCTAGGCTTGCTCTAGTTGACCTTCATGGTCCATGAGGGTAGATGTTAAAGTTCTGGGTAGGTTAGCATTTAGTCTAATAAATTTGTAAGAATTATCATAATCATTTTAAGTGACTTGTACGAGGCCTCTGTTCATAACTTGGCACCCACGTTGTTTCTTATGAATGACCATTTAGCTCAAGCATTAAATTTCTGGTATAAACTTTTAATTACTTACAGATTGGCGTGAAACCATCGACTTGCAGATTGGCATAAAACCATCGGTCTATGAAGCAAACTACGTTTGTGGGAAGTACAGTGTTAAGGATGACGCAAGGATGACGCAAGGATGACGCAAGGATGACGCAAGGATGACGCAAGGATGACGCAAGGATGACGCAAGGATGACTTTTCTCCAGCTACGAAAGTCCAAATCATTACTTACCAGGTACTATTGTCTTTAACAAGTACTATTGTCTGAACCAAACCATATTTCTTTTGGCCTCCACTCCTACGGGGGCGGTGCCTCTGTAGGGGTGGAGGCCCCTCCCATGCCCTGCTCCGTAGGTCTTCGGACCTATGGGCAAGGACAGGTGCATGGGAGGTTTGTTACTAATCAATTTTCCTTTTCAGGTCATAAGCATTATTCTTTATTTTTTAAAATTTAACGTACCTTGAATAATTTTTTCTAAAGTAACGTAACTGCTAATATTGAATAAGAAATTTTAATCTTAAATTTCTTAACGTAACTATAGCTTTGTACCACTGAAGTTTAAATTACTTTGTGGTTAATTTTCGAAGTTCAGTAGTACTTTAGCATTTTAATTCTTTTTAAACTTGAAAGGTAACTTTTTTTAGACTTTGTTAGTAATGCATTAATTTAAACATAAATTGAAATTCTTTTGTAATATCTGAACTTTTTAAGATCTGAACTTAAGTTTAACGTGAATTTTAGGTTTTAACATGTTCAAGTTCAAATTAATTTTAAGTTTATTTATGCCAACCATACAATAAGCAAAGATCTGGTTTTCATACCCTTTATACAAAAAGTAGGCAGTTTTTCACTTAAATATGCTACTTTGATCAACGGTCGTTGACATTATTCTAGTACTGAGACTTTTAACCCGGTCAACTGGCCTTTCGTATCTTAAGCGGATCTGATTTGACCTTTTAGTCATTCCCTGTTCAATTACTGGGCACTTCTGGCCCCTTGGTTTACTAGTTAATTTATATATTTTGCTTATGTGGTCATAGGCTTCTGTAAATGACTTGTTTGTATTGGTGAAAATTGGGTCTGAAGGTTTGTAAAAATATTAAAACTTTTATTTTACTGACTTTTGTAATGTTGGATGTACTTTTTGTGATTTGGGTGCAAGTGTTTTTCTTCAGTAAAACCAAATTCTGCCGTAGTCTTTTTGCTTTACAGGATGTTGACTGGAAAAGTAACAATGCAAGTATAGTTACTCAAGAACTGTTGGTTGATTTTATTCTACAAAGTGTTTTGAGGTGAGAATGGAGCCTGGCGTGTACAGATTTACTTCGCTATGCAATAAGCTGCCCTGCTTTACATTAAGGTGCAATTAGTTATGACACTTCACTTAGTATTAAATGTACGTTTTAATAACTGTTACCTTAACCAATAATAGCTATTTCGTACTTTATTACTACATATATGCCGAATTAAATGCCTATAAACTACTGTATCTGTTTACCTTGACCTGGTGGAAATGTTCTAAAATACATATGGTTTCACAATACTGAGGTGACTAATTTGTTACTTAAAAACCAGAATCACACCATAATACCATTACTTCGTAAAGTTATGGTCTCCTTTTTTTGACTAAAACTTAGTTTTTAACATCTATGAACTTGAGTTTTCAATAGCAGTTTTCAATAGCCTAATGAATGGTATATGACTTTAGTTTTTTTTTCGAAGTAATCCAGTTGTAAGAAAGATTAAATCTAAATTCTACAGTTCGTAGCCTACTGAAATGACTGCCCTCGATTAAGAAAAAATTGTCCGCACAACATAAAGCATAAAAATTTAAAAACTTAATTTCACTACCGTGGATAGTTGAGTATTAAACAACCATACTTGAGCTTTAGTAGTTTTTCAACTAAGGGGATTTATAAATAGGTTAAGTTTTATCTTCAAGTCTGTTTTAATTTCGATAATTTCGAAATGAGGGCCTTAAAGTTGATTGCACTGGAAAGTAAACCATTGTATGTAATGAAATAGTGCTTTAAAGTTTTATAGTATTAAAAGAAATGAGCGAGTTTTAAAATAAACTGAAGTATGGCATCTTTGTAAAAACTAATCTTAGTGCCGCTGATAGTTGTTAGAGAAACTCCTTTGCAGAAAGTTTAAACATTGATTTTAACGAGATTTAAACTGTAATCGGATATTTTTACACATTCCAGTTGACATGGATTATTTTTTGCTTTCTTGAATTAGAGTATCTGTTTCTTTCCTTCCTTCAGACATTATTAAGAACTGTAATTTGAGACACTTAAGGAATGTAATTTATACGACCCTGACCCAACGAACGTTTTCTCTTCTGTCTTCTGTATTTAGTTTAGATCTTATATTCACAGTGCAGGATGGATGGAGGTAATTGTTGATTAATATTTGTTTACCCGTTCAAGGAACTTGGTTTACTAGGCACGTCTGATTGTTCATAACAGGCTAACTTAACCTACCATGGAGTATCTTATTGAAAACAATGACCCCAGTAGGAGTCTGGGTTTCGCAAAGGCCTTAGTACAATGATGCAATTTTATCAGTATCTGAAGTCTTGCCTGAGTGCTTGTGATAGGGGTGTTGAGTTGCACATGGTCGGTTTAAATATTAGTGCAACCTGAGAACGTATGAATCTTGAAACCTGCAAGCTAGGATTGTTGGAAAGTTAATCATTTATATATTAGATTTTTAATATAAGACGCAAGGGTGTCAATGGCCAGGTTTAATCATTCTAGTTATTTCCAGTGTTTCCCAATGTAGTGTTCTTTGACCTTTGCTGTTTATCAAATAGGCTATACTATTTTGTAAAGATTTGGGGAAGAAAAAAACAAAAGCGTTCAAGCTGTTCCTTCTCCATGCCTTAGGTCTGTGGGTGCATAATCAATAAATGGAAATCTGGCACATTTGAGGGGAATGGGGTTTGGGGTATGAAGGTTAACCCTTCTGAAACAAAGTATGGCAATTGGTCGATCCAGAATGCTTTTGCTTTTGCAACCTGAAATACATTATATGGTATGGTTTTGAATGTCACTATTTTTAAAGGTGTAACTTTTGATGATAAAATTGACATTTCAGAAGCATACACGTGATAGTGGTCCTTCTGTTTCTCAAAAAGTAGAAATTTAGTTTCTCGGGATGGAACTATTGTCTAAATATTTCGACTCCCTTCATCCTTTGTTTGAGTACTCTTCTCCAATGTGGTCTTCAAGTGCTGACTCGATCATCTCAAACTCTTGGGCAGAGTTGTCACCAATTAAGTTTATTTTGCCCACTCTAAATGTTGACTGGTGACATCATAAAGAAAGCTCAGTTAAAAACAAAAATTGTACTAAAGCGACTAACATCCTCTACCATCTACCTGACCAGCTGTCATTGCTTGTAGCACTCAGCAGGCGGTTATCGCAAACACTGTCGTTTTCTAGTATCAAGTTTAATATGTTTGCTATGGGTTTTGGCTACAATTAAAATGTATAATAGTCTGCCGAGTTCAGTTGTGGAATCTTCTGATCTCCAAATGTTTTAGCGATAACTAAATTAATTCTTGCTTTCTGCTGACGTCTCCCGAATTTCAGGTGTATCGGGTTTATATTCCCTCGTCATTCTTTTTTCTTATAGAAAAAATCCAATAAAGATTAATGTCAAGAGTCAATGCTTTGTTTGAGGATGTATATATAAATATAAAATTATTGATAATGCTAAAGCAATAATATAATCGTGTAAGTATCATGTGAAAATATTCACTGGAATATACACAGTTCGTGAGGTTGGGAATTAAAACGTATATTTTATTGAAAGATATAAAACGTGATTTGTATGCGTATGCATCAATCTTTTTTAATATATTTTAAGTGTTAACAACAGAATTAGACGGCGTGTTCATTTTCGAATTTGCATAGTCATTTATTTTCACATGCTTTAATGCGTTCTGGTGTCCTGCTTCGTTGTGAAGGGTGTGGCGTTTGAGGTCTTTGTTGATATCCCCCTTCTGTAATTCTCTTAATGTAGTCACATGCCTTCCTTGATTTTCCTTTTCATAAACGGCTTTTGCCCCATTGCATTTTAACCAGTTTTCTTAACGTTACAACTTTATTATAAAGTTGTACAGACTTTGTCTGGCAACTGACAGTCTCCCAGATACTCGTATGGACGGGACCTTACGCGGCAAGGTTATCGAAGACGCGTTCCTTCATATTTTAATAAAAAAATGAAAGTTAGTGAAATACAGGGGTTAATTAATCTTCAGTAAATGAACCTAGAGGGCCACGCTCTATATGGATGCCCTGAACGCCAACCTAACCTGACCTAGGGCGTTATTTGTCATAAAAGCCTAAATGAATCATTGACACCAATACACTACTGTAGCCATCCTACAGTTTGATACTATAGGCAGCTTGATACAGTTCCTCATTGGATGGGTGGGTATCGTTCTCAGCTAGCACTCTGCTGGCCCCGCGCTCGATTCTACGTCCGGCCAATGAAGAATTAGAGGAATTTATTTCCAGTGATAGAAATTCATTTCTCGTTATAATGTGGTTCGGATTCCACAATAAGCTGTAGGTCCAGGTGCTAGGCAACCAACTGGTTCTTAGCCACTTAAAATAAATCTAATCCTTCGGGCCAGCCTTAGGAGAGCTGTTAATCAGCTCAGTGGGCTGGTTAAACTAAGGTATACTGTCTTAACTTTACAGTTTGATACAGTAGTACGGTAGGCCTATATACGTGAGATTATATAGAAGACTAAAAATGGAGAAGCACTGAAGGCAATACTCAGGAATGATTTATAAGCTTGTCACAGTTTTAAAGTATGAAGTAAAATCATAAGCCTGAAACCTGTAAATCTGCCTTCGAACTCTGTTAATTATCATGGATTATGAATACATACAAAATTGAAGTGTAAGTGTTTTGCTGATAATATACAATTTCACCTGATTATAACTAAGAATAAGGTATCAAGAGCTTGATAAACATGAAAATAATCGAGCTACCTGTTGAACAAAATAGAATTATAACAAAGATTTCAAATGTGAACTTTAAAAATTAATAATGAAACGCTGCATGCAATCGGCTTAAACGTGCTGATGTTAAAGACCGAGGAACGTAGGTTTACTAAACAATTTCTTTGTAAATGTGACAGCAAATATTAAATGTAGTACAAATTAGACACTGTCACCTAAGAAAGGTACTCTCCAAAAAGAAATATTTTAATTTGGATACAAGTACTAGTATACAATTAGATATTCAGGAAACTTGATTACAATAGGAGTCTCTATGTCCTACTAAATTATTTACCAAAGCCATTACGGGATTCAATTACCAGAGCATCGAAACTTATAATGTATAAATCTCTTTTGGTCACGTATTACAGCAAGAATTGGATATAAAATGTGCTTTGGCACACACTGTGATGAAGAGCATAGAACAGAAATACAAATACAATACCGAGGCATAAAAAGACTGGAGCAATGCAAATACAGATTAACTGAACCAAGAATCAGCTGAGATATTTGAAGGGCTCAGAATACACAACACCAAATATTCAAATACTGTTGCCAAAAGAAACAGCAACTAAATCTAAGAGGAAACTAAAGCCCTAAAATTATTCAAATACAGTTATGGTATAGAACTAATAATTCATGAAAGCTGCTAATTGTAACTGGCAAGCTAGTTGGATCGCTGGTTGAACCAGTTGCAAAACGAAAGAAGCCTCTCCAAAAATAAACAAGAAAATTATTATGCTGATGAGAATTGTAGCTATGTTACTGGACGTACCTACTTTATCTAACTGTGATTTTGTCTTAAGAGAGGAGGGGAGGGGGAATTTTAGCCCAGAATGAGGGGAATATTATCCTTGGCTTAAATTCCTCCCTCGGGAAAACAGACCTAGGGCAAAAGTGATAAGATACGTACAATGTGTTTAATTACAGAGAAGCCGAAACACTCTAGACTAGTTAGTTTAAACCCCTTCCTATCTCTGCTGCCCTAACCAGTGAATTAGGTACCCCCCCTACCCCAATGTGCCACAACTAGGTTAGAGAATAAATTTAGGCTATTTATGATAAATTTATTGTTTCAAAATACAGTAAATTATACAAAATTAGCACAAATCTGGCTAACATCTCATGGTGTTTGTGGTGGGGACTATTTTGAGTTTACGCCTGTCACAACTTAAACCAGTATTTCGGGTCCGTTATGTTGACGATATTTTCATTCTCTTTTGTCATGACGACGACGCATTCGATGAACTAGTAGAGTTTGTTAACAATGAAATGCAACAAATCAAGTTCTCATATGAAAAGGAATCGGGGTGTAGATTATCATTTTTAGATGTCCTAGCCTTTCACAACCCAACCGCAATCAGGTTTGAATTCTCTGTTTATAGGAAGCCGATTAACGCTGAGTTACAGGTCCAATTTTACTCCTATCATAGTACCGAGATAAAGAAAAACATCGCTAACTCTTAAATTAGGCTATGTGGCCCACGGGACACTTAGACGATGAAATTACCCACATTCGGAATACTTTTAGTAAATGATGTTGCCCTTTCCATCTTACTGAAGACGCTCTTCTAAAGTTAGAAAAGTTTACAACCCTACAGACAAGGATACTGACCAATGAGAGGTACATAACGCGTCCATATCACAAGAAGTTGAACAGAAAAGCTTTGTTCATTAAAAACACAGGCAACTTTGAAGTATCTTTTACATAAGGTAATTCGGTCAAATCAAAATTCACTAAGAATAATAGGGTCATGGGAGTATATGCTATAAAATGCAAGCTTCGCAATTTATTTTATTTTGGGGAGACAGATAAAGGAAGGGAACGCAAGAATGCAAGAGCATAAAAAAGCAGATAGGAGTTCGCTCAAAACAGCGCCATTGCTAAACACTGTTGGGAGAATGAGTAGTAACGAGGGTCACAGAGGAGCGGTTGACAAATATTTGCAAAACATTAACCGGCAACAAAGCCCATGCGCAGGAAGACAAACATATGGACGAACTAATCTGTCATTCCATAAACTTAGATTTGAAGTAGTTTTCTCTTGGTCCATAATACTGGATCTTCCTCGTCTCTTCCAGCATACGTTGTCGAGGTGCCAGTTGACAGAGAAACAAAGGCACCGGTGCTCACGGTCGTTAACCACCTTGGAGTCACGTGATCACCACTAACGAGCGAAATGCAACTATTAAGAAGACCATACCGTCTGGCTCACAGGTGTGGGGAAGATTGTTCGATGTTTTCCAGTGCTGATAGGAAATTTCGTAGATTTTTTTTATCTTTTTCTTAAATTCATATCCTCTTATCCAGTTGGCTGAAGAGGACCATCGCACAAACAATAGAAGTCTCCCCTTTTAATTGTTTTTTTTTTAACGATGCAGTTTTTTATCATATCCGTAACTGTCGATTTCTACTTATTTCCTGCCACCGTATATTGATGCACCACACACACACACACACACACACACACACACATATATATATATATATATATATATATATATATATATATATATATATATATATATATATATATATATACATATGCATGTATGTGTGTCAGGTACTTATATAATTGTAATCAACACAACGCCCTGTTAACTTCTCGATTTATTCACAGTCTGGATACATTTGTCACTACAAAGCCTAAGATCCAAATGAAGAGATTCACACACACACACATATATATATATATATATATATATATATATATATATATATATATATATATATATATATATATATATATATATATATATATATATAACCCCGGTCTTTCGAGTGAGAGTCCAGGGCATTAGCAATTCACCTTTGTGCCCTGAATTGCTAATGCCCTGACTCTCACTCGAAAGAATTGACCTTTGTGCCTGAAATGCTACTGCACAGGGCTCGCACTCGAAAGACCGGGGGTCGGTCCCGTGGTGAGTTAGAAATTTATTTCTTGGAAACACGTTCTCATGTATTCATTTCGTATATATATATATATATATATATATATATATATATATATATATATATATATATATATATATATATATATATAATTTATTTATATAACAAGCATTAAGCTACAAATTTCGCCTAATATCCAATTCGCTCTACCTGGGAAATATTACTAAAGAAGAAGTTCGTCGTTTCACGAACTCGAACCGCCGAACACGAGAACTCACAAAGTCAAGTGACGCCTTGGCCCATTCTTAACAACTATAATTCCCCTTCTTTATACATATATAAACAAATATCATTTCCTATGTAGAGCGAATTGATATTAAACGACACTTGTTGCTTAATGTTTGGTATATAAATTACGGTGAGGTGATCAAAATTTATACATATATAGTCTACAATATATACTATATATATATATATATATATATATATATATATATATATATATATATATATATATATATATAGATATATATATATATGTATGTATGTATATATGTATGTATTAATCACGTACCTGACTTCTTATTTTACAATTTAAAGCATTTAAATGTGCTTATGATGCAGCATGAGAGAGGTACCTTTGTGACTGTCTTAAGTCTTATCCTTATTATTCTACCATTGCTCAACCTTCAACACTTTTTATTTCACTGTTTCCCGCTTTATAATCCCTTCACATCGTTCCGCTACTGAGCATAACAGAACAGAACAGATATAGAATTTAGGCCAAAGATCAAGCGCTGGGACTTATCATGTCCTTCAGCGCTTGCTCAATGTCGGTTCTCGGGTAAATCTTGAAGGTGGGAGAAAGAAGCTGACCTCCCATAGCCATAATGAGGCGAGGGGAAAATTGGAATCTTCCACGGTTGGTTTCAAAACTCTGTGATATGGAAAAGCCCTCCTTTAAGCCTGACCAATGAAACACACGATGAGGGTCCTGTTCTCCTTAGGCCTTCATCGAGTATCGTTGCATAGGCCTAGACTTTTGATTAATCAAGATAACATCATCAGAACTTACCGTTGGTGATGGTTTTTCAAAAGTTTTTAGATCAATAAAGTAACTTGAAAATTTCAAAGTCTTATTCAGGAGGTGTATCATATATAAATGACAAAAACTCCCAATTAGTTCCCAGTAATGAAGAATACTAAGTAAGAAACTCCAAAACTTGAGAGAAAGTTTTTTTTTATGTTTTATTAGTAAGTTGAGAGGAAAGTAAATCATTTTCCATTTAAACACTTGAAACCGTGTATCGGGTTTCTTCATGAATCAACGTGGATCTCTCGGTTTTACGTTGAAGCTACACAGCTATGCCACTTGTCTTATAGAAAGAATTCTTGTTATGAGAACTTGAGCGCAATTTATTTAAACCATCTTTCTCACGATGAAAGTTGACAAATTGGTAACGAAGACAAGGAGTTCGGTTGTGAATTTCGGAGAATACGAGATGCTTGTCTTTTTTCGTCGCATATGAAAGAAAACCTACGAGAAAAAAATACGACACATGCAAAGATCTAAATATATGAGAGGCATATATTAATACATACGAGGAACCCCTTTGAAGTATCAACGTCATATACTGCATTTCAACCATGAGCCTGATATTGGCTTCGAGATGACGTGTGTCAACCCTGAACCCCCCCCCCCTCAGTTCTTACACTCCAATATTTTACTGAAACCTTCTGATGTCCTGAAAATGGGATTGTACCACTGAAAAACAAGAATGCAATAATGTTATGGTGATGTCTGTCAAGGTAGTGTCATAACACGATGACCTCAGTAAGCATACTTTCCGCATAGCTCATAACGCTATATAATAAAATTATCATGACATTCTCCATTTTAAAGACCGTGGGATTTTATTATTCATCTCTTTGATTTACCTACTATATTTTTCACCCTTTGAAACTGTGATAGTTATTTGCAGCAAAAGGTCATTATAATACTGTCAAATTTTCGTTCTAGATGTTCTTATACAGACAAAATTAATGAAAATTATGAGTCATTTTAATGGTTTAAAATTTCATGAAAGAGTCAACATAACTCATCTGAATTCGGTCTTCACCACTTTCAGATTCCGTGACACAGTGGCGTTCTGTGAATACTTGATCAGCTACAATGTCATCATTGTTATATTCATCAGCTTCAACTAGTTGATCAGATAACCTATCCCTTTCTTATCTCAGCGGCCAAAACTTGCCATCCATTTTTAGCCCATGCTGGCCGTCTCCTTCAGGTATTTGGGTCTTCACCACGAACCACATTTCCTGAAACTGATTTGGAAGTTCACTCTATTGATATGTTGCAGGAGACGACCACATAGTGGAAATGATCCTTATCCCCATTCTTAGGTGGCCCAGTAGTGTCACCAAAAAATAGATCATGGATGTTGGTATGGTGTACTGAATTCACTTGTTCATTTAGCTCATGACATATAATGCATATGCAATTTAATCCAGTCATTTAAATCTTCATTTGCAACCGAAATGTCATCCCCATATTCTAAGAAGGCTCCTGTGGACTTAGGCATTTTTTCATTATATTTTTAAAAGTTTAGCTTTACCATTGAAGGTTATTGTTGCGTCACAACCAGAAGAGGCATGTAGGGATATCAATGCTGGGCAACAATTAATCAATCATCGGTTGTTACTGGTTCCTGAGTCAAATAGAATTGTAAATATTCCACAGCTTAAGCATGACGAAGCAAAGTAAAAAAAATACACTTAAGCATGACGAAGCAAAGTGAAGAATACACTCAAGTCAGGATCCTTCACTTTGCAATTGACATATATTTTGTTTATTTGCAATATAAAACTCATGCTGGTTTCTACCTTGGAAGTCTGATATGGTGTCATATCAATGTGGAATGGTAGTATGTGTGCAGTGCTATTACTTATCAATATTTCTTACTGATCTTGGGGTTCAGGTTCACCATTATCCTTGCTTCATCACAGACTGATGACCCTGAACCACTTCTTGTCATAATTAGCCTGGAATGCCCTCCAAGAAGCAGGTTTCTTGACGATCTCTCATCATATAAGGAGCTTCTGTGCGCTTCACTTACACTTCTGTTCCATACCCTTGATATGGGTTTGTGATGAGTATGGAGTCCCAGAAAATAATCGTGGAAATAGTCTTCTAGCACTTGAGCCTAAAAAATGCCAGAAACGTCATACATTTGAGAGAATGTTACGTTCCAGTGATGAATAACCAACGTTTCACCTAGAGGTCGGGGATCAGTACTGGGCATTTGTCATGCAACTGATCTGTCTTGAAAAGAATTATCAGCGAGTGAATGCTTATAAATCAGGTAATTATATTTTGAGCCTGATCTGGATGTTTCACAAGGACCTAAAGACTACATCCAAATGTGTGTATTGTACAACATCCATTTGACTATTACTTATCATCATAGTTTCATCATGTTTTCAAGTGTTTCAAGCTTCAGAGGTTTCAGTGGGTGGAAGAAGACACTTCTGTTTCAATAAATGATTTTACACATTCCTACTTTGTGGCAGCTGTCTCACCTTCTGCATTTTGCAAATCACTGGTAACACCTTCAAGTGCAATGGCACTTGACAACTAAGGCATCAGTTTTCTATTACATGGGTTGAATAACTTTTCATCATGTCTTTCAATTTCTTTGAATTACTCCTCACTTCACAAGATGTCTGCTGGTCTTGTCTCTATGGATTCTCTCGGTGGCTCTTGATAACATGTAAACCATTTCCAAGCAACCCCAGCATACTATGAACATGTACGTACTGACCTTATCCACTTCTGGTATGAAGTGTCATTACTTATGAGACCAAATCTTCCAAGGCTTATTCGATTTTTTTTTTTTTTTTTTAGCCTTTTAAAGGTTTTCTCCATAGTGCTTTACGAATATCACAGTAGTTCCCAAGAACCAGAGATAGCACTATGCTAAGAGCTTGATGAGATCTAGTGCAACAGGGTGAGGGTCCTCAACATTAACAACGAAAGTACTAAAGCATGTTAGATATTTTATAAATTTTAGACTTTTATGAGAGTTGTATGAGTTATGCAAAGTTCTTTTTGAGATATATAATTGAACATTCAGAAGTTAGTTCTTAAGGGGGAACATCTCTTCAGCAATATCTGCTCCAGTCAACCAGACATGATCAGACCATTTCTGATAAATTTTCATTCTGCCAGTTTTCAGATAGGCATATATGAGATGAAATTTGATTATGTAAATACGTTACTGATTGGGATAACTCTGCACTTGTATTGTGGCATTAGCAAATTGCTAGTTAACATCTCTTATGCCTTTTCAGGTCTCTGGAACTCTTGCAGCATTGGCTTTGGAATCAAGACTGTCAGATTCGTTGGTTTGTCCCCTGCCTTGGGGATGAATCCTGAGCATCCTACCATCTTGCGTTGGTTATTCCATCGGACTTCACACAGCTACTACAAAATGTAACGTTTGTCTCCATCAGTTATGGTTAGTTTGTTTTGGGTTATCTCAGTGTAACTAAATTCTGGTGTCTCTACATGATTATGTACTTGCTATCAGCTGTAGCTGTTGATACTTGCATATCTCCTGAGTATCAGGTACTTAGGCTACTATATCAAATGTCATGTGTTGTATGAATGGAAATACAATCATTCATATTTATTCAGTCATGGCAATAATCGAATTAAGGGTAACAAAAATATTGGCAGGATTTCATTTTATTTGGTTTGACCATAAAAATCTTTATTCACGTACCTGCTCTCCAAGATTCTTGTTTTCTATTTCAGATGTGTTGGAAATGGCCACCAGTTATATAAATTCTGAATGCCATGGAGAAATTTGAGTTTTAATTCCAGGCTGGGATGTCTACCACAAGTATTGAGAAATCAAAGAGACTGATTTTAATGAGAGAATTAAACAGCTGTTGTATAATCTAAACTGCCTATAGTACAAGTTATCTGTTTATAATTGTTCTATAACATGCTGAATGTCTTATAAGACATTAAGTATTCTAAATACTATTTGCAAGGTCTATTATTGTCCAAAAATAATTTTATCATATTATATCTGCTTAGTAAGGTGATCAGAATTTCCCTATTGAACATGTACAGTTAGACACACTACTTTCCAGTCTCTGTTGCTCTTCAATAGCTGTTCAATTCACTCAATAAAATCAGTCTCTTTGAATATTCAGAACTTGGGGTAGCCTCCCCAGTCAGGAATGAAAACTCAAATTTCACCACGACTCCGGTAGAACATGGTGTACTCCAGAGTCTATATAGTTGGTTGCCATCTCCAACACATCTGAAGTAGAAAGCAACAAGAATCTTTTAAAGAAGGTGCATGAATACGGATTTTTATATTTCGTTATGTTTACTTGTGAAACACAGCCATTCATAAAAGAAATTATCCTGTCGTGCTTTCTACAACCTATTCATCTATTCTAGCTTTAGAACTTCCTCTATGAGTTGTAATGATGGCTCCAGATTCCTTGAAACCACAACTGACAGTTTCAAGAAGCTTCTCCTAAGGAGTCTTTTCCAGCAGACCATGGAAGATCGAGTCATGTATAAAACGATTTTTTTATTCACAGGTAATTGAATATACATTGAGAACCAAGTAGTCGAAACAGCCAATTACTTGATAGTATTCCTCAAAACATATTAAATATACCTTAGGCCTACTCCTAAACAAGCTGTTTAGTCAAAAGTCAAAAAATTCTACATGTATAAAAACATATCAATATGATTTTGTATACGTTACATTTTTAATGTGACAAAACTCCCATAACCCCCCCCCCAAAGCTACTTTAAATATGGTGAAATGTTGGATAATTGATTAAACGAATGCGTAATGAATGTAATTTATTAAAATAATGAATAAAATAGCACTCTTTAATGAGCGTCTGTTTGACTGTTTGGTCAAATGACGAATAAGAAGTGACAAAAATCTAGTAGATAACATTACCATCACCCCTATACTATCTTGTTTATGTAACACATTTTCTTTTTCTATGTTCTATTCAGGAAGTAAGAACAAATCTTGAACATTAATTTTTGTTGTTGTAAGTACTGTCCATAAAGTAAGAACACAACTTAAACATTCTGTTTATAGATTCAGGTTTTTTTTGTGGTGCCTTGAGACAAACAGATGTTTCATACAAGGAAAACTTTTATTGAAGGTATTTTTGTGTAAAAGTCTGTCTACATGTTTTCTGACTGCGATTCTTTTCAAATGAATTTCCCGGAAAATGAAGACAGCATTAAACGAGAGGACAGCAATGAATCCCTGAATAATGTGGACAAAGAAAAACCAAAATTAGATTTCGTATATTTCGGAGAAAATGATGAGCCATGTATAAAATGGTACCAGAAAGGGAGTAAAATTAAAATGTTGAGGATGAAGCAAAAATTGGGGGGAAAAAATCCAAATTTTTACCTAGATCTCCATAAACGTGTATCGGGTTTTCTGGTTGGCTCAGCAAAGCAGCTTTCATCAATATTGAACTTCTCTCTCTCTCTCTCTCTCTCTCTCTCTCTCTCTCTCTCTCTCTCTCTCTCTCTCTCTCTCATATCTCAAAAAATATTTTTGAATGAAAACATTGACCGTCATCATATACTTTCAGTTAGAGCGGCGAAGCTTTCTTGATATATTAAAGTTGAAGTAACAGGGATGACTTACAAAGCCCCAGAGATGTAATGTACACAACGTGCATAACGTTTGAAAACATTCGAACGCAAAGACGGAAAGAAATAAAGACGAGAGATAGACATAAAACGAATATCACCACGCTTCTGTTTTTCCTGTATATTGTAATTACACGACTAACTGTAGACTAGCACTTATGTAATGAATCAGCAAATAACTTTCATTCTTCAAATGAAAAAAAAAAAAATTCTTATTCGTTTCTGCTTAAAATTTAAATGTAAGATACCCTATATGCTATTTTTACTATGGGTATAGTGTGAAGAACGGAATATTTAATACTGACTCCAGTGGCAGGAGATCATAAGCTTATAAAGTCCTCATTCAGTTAAAGATAAATTTCTGTCAGAATATAGCCTATATAAATAAGCTGTTCAAAAAATCTAAATCTTTTTTAATCGCGTCTTATGTCCAGTCCTCGATTTATGGAAATATCTTTTGACCCTCTATTGCTAAAATATCGTTAAATAATGGGCAATAGTTGAATCATAATTTAGGTATTTCAAAAAAACCACATTTTCTGGATGTTCTGGATAGGCTGCTCATTCATTTACTTCCTTACTGGCATTATTTTCACATTGTACAAAATGTAACTACCTATATTATACTCGGATGGACACCTGGAATTGATCGAAACGAAAATAGTTTGAGAATTTATATAAAAAGAACGCCTCACGCTAACTAATCTAAAACAATAAGAATGTTGTGTGATTTAAGATTTTTGGAGGATTCAAAGAAACCGCGTTTTCAACATACAAAACTGTAGGATTTAATTTTTTCTAGTCTTCACTTGCTTAAATGGAAGGATTCATGTTTAATAATAATAATAATAATAATAATAATAATAATAATAATAATAATAATAATAATAATAATAATAATAATAATAATAATAATAATATCTGCTAAAAAGGAATAGCTGTAACAGACGAATTAATTATATATTAGCTTATCATTTTTTTTTATAATTCTCTTTTCTTCGAGTCTGGTGTTTAGTAAAATTTGGCCAATACTCATATTTTGGTTAAAACAGAAAAAAAAAGGTTCTATATTAAAAGCAGCAAGGAACATAGCTTCAGGTGGTAAGTTAACCATGAAGAGTTCTGGTACATGGGTGTTGTGGAACATGTCTTTTCCGCCATCAGAAAACTATCAAAACACGCCCATTACATCAACAACACCTTCAGAGCTGACACCAAGGAGAGTGCTTTTGCCATGCCTTTCATCACCATAGCAGCCCTAACTACACTATAAGATATAGGCATTAAGGCTACTTTCCCTTCCTAGACAGCTTGGAGAACAGCAAGAACATTGTTTCTTCACCTGGGTGTAAACTAAGCCCGAATTTTTTTATATGTTTGAACAGGATGAGTGAGTGCCCCAGGAAGTACGAACCGGCAGCTGTCAGTGCTTTTGCCAGGAGGGACCTCTCACTGTTCTTCCCAGACAGACACATATGCTGAGCTGGCCAGTGTATCCCAGGTCCTCATCAATAGGAAGTGCATGAATGGATAAATCTCGTAATGCACCAGATGAGCCCTGGAAAGCTGGAACAATCAGGATCCCTACCTCGCCATCCCAGAAGACAAGAACATCACACTCCTCTACAAAGGAAACTCGTGAAAAATTTAAACATGAAGAGTGCGCCCTACGGACCATCAAAGAAAAAAAGTTCATTCCACGGACTTGGAAATGAAATTAAAATTGAAAGAGCAGAAATACCAGAAACCTGGTAATGAAGAATAAACTAGCCCATTCCATTTGGAACCCCCTGAAGAATAGCAATGTAGTCTACTATTACACATGCCCCAGCGAGGATTCCCCATTGCTTACATTAGGATGCCTACATTGCCCCTCTCCAAAATGATACATTAGCATCTCCAGGGAGAAGCCATTCACAAACATAGCAGAGCTGCCGGTAACGCCAACTTTATATGAAAAGATATCACTGCAAACATTGACATTACTGACAGTATGGCACACTAAGGCTGCCTCCATTTCTTAGAAGCGCTAACCTTTGGGGAGGAGACACCTAGGCTTAATGCCATGAAATTCAGCACTGCTCCCACTTCAGGTGTTGGACACTGTACATATATCACCCAGAGAGACTCATCCCATCAGAACTGCTCTACCCATTCTTGAGATGAATGCCGACATAGTTGAAACATCCTTGCCCTTGAGTGCACCTTATGACAAACTTGTGATTCCTGATGACGACCCATGGAAATATCTATTGGATAAGCTTACTGCGTGGAGGATCTACCATATTGTCTTTAGTATGGAATAAATTCATAAGATTTAGGATGACTCCAAGATTCTTTGAACAAAATATAAACACTGAAAAATTTTTATTAAATACCAATACTTAAGAAAAGAGTATAATTAGAAAGATTTAAAGACGTTTTACAAAATCAATTCAGCTGTTGCAGATATTCTGCTTAACAAAAATTATTATTATTATTATTATTATTATTATTATTATTATTATTATTATTATTATTATTATTATTATTCATAAAAATCTCATAATAGCACAAATCAATAACTAGTGAAGAGAACCACAGTCGTGTAAAATGCAAATATATATTAGAAAGATACATATAAACGACAGCATTCGAGAACCTGCTCGATTCTCCTTCTCAAGGAGAATCGAGCATGTTTTTCTATATATATTTCTCATAAATTTACATTTCACCACTTGCATAAACAGTAAGTAATCACGTATACGGACCCTTAAAAACAGTACAACACAAAGTTATCAAAAGGATGCACGACGATCGTTATGAATATTCGAACGTAATGCACTGTAGGTCTCATAGCGTCTTGAGAAATACGTGAACTTTTCCAGTCCTTTGATAAGTGAGAGCGCAAACACTCCGATTTATGACAAAACATCAAAAGAAAGAAGCAGTATAGCAAAGGACAAGAAAATATTTGAAAGGTGTGCGTTTTCTGCCAATAGATGATTTCCCAGCAGACGTCGAAGAAGCAGTAAGCCCAGCTATCTAAAATTAGAAAGCCACAGAATCTATCATAGTGGAGAATGTCACTGACGTTTGTACCAAGAGATAAGTCAGATTTCCAATAAGGAGAAGAGGAAGAATGAAAAAGGAGAGCTTTTATATCTCCCGTGCTCCAAGTTCGTCACTTTGTTACCCTTTTCATAAACGTAAATTTTGCACTAATTATTGTTTTGATATAAACACACAGAATATGTGTTATCGTACTTAATAAGATAATGAGTAAGAAATAAGTTAAAAGGAAAAAGTAGAACAAATACAACTTTAACTTTGATCAGAGTAATGACTTGCTACATCTTTAGTTTTTGTTAGGTTCTCCGTGATGGTAGAAAAATATTCTCTCATTAACAATAGTGTTAATTCAACAATTACTGGGTTGGCACTGCCGAAAGGAAAACTCACAAGTATTATATTCATCACCTCATGCACAAGGAAGGGGACACCCCCACTGAGCTTTTACTACTCCTGAACAAGATCCTTTCTCAAGACTCCAATTGCCTGGTGCGTGATCATGGCTCCCTGACCATTTGGTTATAGTCTGGTAAAAGTGCAGATGAGCTGTTTACGTTTTCTTCCGTGAGTCTTGGTCTGCTTGAAAGCACATCAAAGACATATTTGAACAATAATACCTACTAACCTAACCAATCCTAGGGCTTTGGCTTCCCCCCTCTCCCCGGCCCCGATCGTCGTGCTTGGCCCAATTCTTTTGAAAGCCACTGTCACAGATTACCAGTCTAATTCTTTCATACCTTTCGCAAGGCTATAAACACCAAAGCTTATCAATTCAAAAGTCTGTAGTATAACCTTAAATCGTTATGCAATACGTTTATTATACTATATCTGTAAACCATCATCATCATCCCCTTCACCGGCACATGTAACAAAACTCCAGCTCCTGCCTCTATTCTCAGTTCTCATCAAAGTGGGTTTGGGTCTTCTAACTATTCTGGTTCCCTCAGGAGCCCAGCTGACATTATTAAGTACTATCCTCCCTGGGCTTCCAGCCATCTCTATCTCCGTCATCATTTACTCATCTACAAGTGGAACTTGGGTATTTGCCCTTTCAGTATCATTTGAAACACGATCTGCCATCTGATACCTAACGTTCTTCTTAAAGCTTCCTTCTCAAACTAATGAAATATTTTTGATACATTTTTATTGTCATACAATAATTCATATCCATACACAAATACAAACCGCCTCAGACTAACGAATAATGCTACTTTCGAATGGACTTTATCTCTGTTTGATATCCAAATTTTATTCAGCCTGCCTACTGTTTGATTTGTCTCTTTTGGTCTTTCAAAAAATTCCTGCCAAAGAAAACCTGTCGTGGATATTACTCATAAATTAAGCCGCTTAATCCTTTCTCGATCTACTGTTATTTCATCCCTGACCGCACAACTTCTGTTTTTCCTTTACTTCTATGGAGTCCCAACTCTCTAGATACATTATACATTCAACTGAACAAACTTTGTGAATCTTGCAGTGATTTATTGATTAAAATACCACGCGTTTCTCTACGTCTGTCGAGCGTCTCTCATAACTCCAGTCTACACCTTCTCTTCCATCTTAAACATTTTTTTTTTAATAAAAACAAACTATGAGACGGGCATACGGCAACGGTGAATTAAATTTGCTCGCAGCACCTCGCTGTTTACTGCAAATTCACTTTACAAGATCCCAACAGCATTAAGGTTGAATTTCGTACATGAATACATTCAATAAACTTTACATTTTCAACAGGAATGCAGCTCCTTCCATAAT
The DNA here is from genome assembly GCF_040412425.1 of Macrobrachium rosenbergii. NCBI lineage: Eukaryota > Metazoa > Arthropoda > Malacostraca > Decapoda > Palaemonidae > Macrobrachium > Macrobrachium rosenbergii. Next base: position 8,345,472 of record NC_089760.1, on the reverse strand, counting down.
ATTTGATCTGTACAACATCTGCCTTTGCTAAAGCCAGCTTGTTCATCTTTAGACCTAAGCTTTATTATTATTTTTTTCTCAAGCCTATTGAGATTAATTATCTTAAAGATTTACATTACTGAATATACGTATTAATTAATTATTATTATTACTTTTTTGTCTTTTATCAATGTGTGTGTGTGTGTGTATGTAGACTGAAGGCGACTTGGTCCGGCATAGGAGCGTCATATTCATAAGGAAGGAGTTTGCTGTCGTCCACCCTAGACTCACCTTCTCTAATAATGGCCGCTACATGCAAAATGGAGTTGCCTTGGGACGTAGGCCAATGTAACATTCGTAGAGACGCGACTTCCCATATGGGCCCTCTCTCTTAAAAAGTGCCATTCGACTTTATGAGTGCACTAGTAGTTATAATAAGGATAAAAATGCCACATACGAGTAAATGAGACAAAGAAAACAGCGTTCAACTCTAAAAGTTTCTTATGGTTACTTTCAAGAAGTTGCTAATCGTGAAAACAGCAGAAAAATTACATCAAATATAAGTACAAAGTTTGCATGACCGCTCGGGATGGATCGAATTCCAAAAGTTTTCAATACGTCAACTTGTGAGAAAAATACTGTAGCTATTTATCCTTTTCCGTCTTCAGTCATCTTCAGCAAGTGGTAATTTCTATGAACTTTTAGGATCAGTATGAAAGATTTCCGAGTAACTTTTCAGGAAAAGTAATTTAAGTCAGCAGTGGTTTTCCTTATTCTTAATTCATCGCAGTTTTAATAAATTATGTTTAGCTTAGTGATTTTCTCTCTCTCTCTCTCTCTCTCTCTCTCTCTCTCTCTCTCTCTCTCTCTCTCTCTCTCTCTCACACACACAGGTAAAGTTACTTTTGAAAATATATGCTAAGACCGATGTGAGCTCCGCCATAATTACAGAACTGAAGGTTCATAATCGACTTGGTAATCGAGATGTTTTTTTCGGTTTTATATGTGGAAGTTCGTGCAGAGAAAAATATTTATGAGTAAAAGGCGTTCATTAAAGTACTTTCTATTAACCCCGCTCCCCAGGAGAACACTGCCTTAATTAACTGTTGTTGGTTAGAGGCTACACCTCCCACAAACTGTCTTTCCTTTCGCAGGAGGAAAAGAAGGACTGCAAAACAACCAAAAGAACTTCATGGCATGGAAACTCTCCCTGATACTTTAATTGCCACTTAACACAAGGCAGCACAAGCAAACAGATTTTTTTTTATAATCCTTCTCTCGCGAGTTTTCGTTCTATTTACGTCAGCCAGAACACTTGCTCAAACTTTCAAACATCAGACATAATGAAGTTGTGGAAAATAATTACTCGAATGAGTCCAACACAGTGCACAGATCCTAAAGGCGCTAATTATCTTATCTGGGTTCTTTTATATATATATATATATATATATATATATATATATATATATATATATATATATATATATATATATATATATATATATATATATATATATATATACATATATATATATATATATATATATATATATATATATATATACTGTATATATATATAAGTGTATATGTATATGTGTACATATATATATATATATGTATGTATATATATATATATATATATATACATAGGCTATACATGATGAAATTCCTTTTGATCGTGGCTGAGCGAATAATGAAAGGCTCGATAAATTTGCAATATGCAGTACGCCGAAGTTTTGTTAAAATATTAACTGTCTGTTCTTTTCTGATTTATCCAGGTTCTGTCATCTGCAAAGACTACAACAAAGTACAATGTATCGGGCATTCATATAAAATGCAGATGGCATACTACCAGTGATGACGAATCAGGGATTAGGAATAAAGATAAGCTAAATTTCAAACCAACGGATTAGCCTAATCCTCGTCAGGCTGGAAAATTAAATGTGAAGGTAAGTCGTTGATCAATCATTGTTGATGGAACTTCATTGTTAATGGTTATGAAGATGCTTTAGATTTGTTAATGTAAATGTTATAGAATTCTTACAGCAAATCATGGTTCTTCCATAGTTTAAAGAGTCTCTATGGTGCAAAAGCTTCCATGCATCTGGCCAAAATCCAATATTTTGGTGCATTCAATTTGAAGCTCCCTAAAGAGACAGGCTTTATTGTAATGGGACTTCTTAGTTGTACCATTTTGTAGGTGGTACATTATTGACATCGACTGCCGAGTTCTCATCATCCAGATATGTGTCGTACGTCTGCGTCTGCTCTTCTTTCTTTAGCAGGTGCATTCATATAGCCTACTGGTCTGGATCTCTGAATCTCAGCTGGACAGTAGCCAAATTGTTCATTTTAGAGGGAGATGATTTCTTCCTGTACAATAGTAAAAGCATTATGAATGCTGGAAGTAATACTTTCCTTTATAGCTCTCTAGTCTATTTTTAGGCTGTTATCCTCTGGTTAATGCTCATTTTAAAATCTCTTCAGTTATACCAATGGCTGATGATCCTCCTTGTGACTCCCTTGATAATGCTGTTGTTAAATTCATAGACCATATGTTGCTGGGTAGCTATCTGAAGTTCGTTCCTCTTGGGTGGCAGCCCAAATGCTGCCTTGGGAAATAGTAAAATGTACACAGCCACAGACGGCAGACACAAGGTATAAAGTAGGGCACTTTCTGATTTTGAAGCAGTTTCCAGGTCTTATGACTTTGCATAAACTGTATACATATTCCCTTCATGAAAATTTAAGAGGATGCCAAGTAAGGGAAGCTAGTCATTATCATTTCTCACAGTGGTGAAATATACACTTGATTTGGCTTCAGTTGTCCTGAATTTGATGGCCTTTCTAGGGATATATCTTGTTACGATAGCCATTAGCATTTCATTTAACCTTGACTTGGGATCAGAAACTAATGTAGGATCTACAATTTTAGGCACATGACAAATTCTAATAATGCCATTTAATTTCAGCCAGACTGTTTTTCCAATGGTGGCATTGGGAATATACTGATTGACAGATACGTCCATCTCAGTAGTGCTACGACCATAAGTGCCTGTATATTCGCAGACCTTGGACTTGACAACAGCAGATAGATAACAGAATAACGGATATATGTATGTTTTTACAAAGAAGAGAGGTCGTTTGGATCACACATTTAACATGAATCATTTATGTGAGAACTTTAGAAGCGAAGGGAAAGCTGTAGGCTATGTGGTATACTTGTACTTCGAAAAAGCTTATTGTATAGAATTAATATGGAGAATGTACGAGATAAATGATAATTTTTGAGGGATGTGAAGAGTAGGTGGAAGCACAGCTGCTTTTTTGAAAATGTGGGCTGAAAACAAGGGATGGTTGTTTCCATCGCTGCTGAATACCTGTAAGGACAGAATAATGTGAGAAGTCAAACAAACAATTGTGAAAGTAGGTGCAACTTAGTAAGATAGAAAATATGCTGTGAATGGGGAAAACAAATTGCACAAGATAATAAAGGAGGACAAAGTGTAGAGCAAATGTGAACGACTAAAGTAAGATTTGGAGAATAAATGTAAATCTGGAAGATGGGGCAGTGAATGTCCATATGAATGTTGAAAGCATACAAACAGTTGATTCCTGTAAGTATGTGGAATAGATACAAAGGATGGTAGAAAGTTGAGAGAAGTGAGTCACACAATAGTTGAAGCAACAAAGGTGAAAGGATATGTTTAAAAGATGCTGAAGAAACTTATGATTTCAATGACGCCAGTATGAAGTACAGGGATAAATCCGAACGGAAGAAAATACGCTGAAGCTGTTGCAATGAACTAACTTTGTAGTATAGGAAGTTTAAAAAGAACTGAAAGGGTAAGAAATATGAAGCTAAATAGAGAATAAAAGATGACAGACTAAAGGAAAGTCATCTTTTAAGAATTTCTTACTCTTTTCAATTCTTTTTAAACTTCCTATACTACAGAGTTAGTTCACTGCAACAGCTTCATGACAGATTTATCCTAATACTGGCGTCATTGAAATCATTTTCCATCACCTTTCACCTTTGTTGCTCAACTATTGTGTGACATCAAACAGAGAGAAGAAGCAAGATATCCTTAAACTCACATTAAAAGTATGCACAATACTGTAACAAACACAGGAAGCAGATGTTAATTCTGAATTATTGATTACAAAGACAACCGCTGAACAAGCTGTCTTAATATCTTGCTGATATTCTTTATCTACAGGTTAGGACAATTACAGGTTCTACTATGAATAAAAAAAAAACATTAACTAAACATACAAACTGAAGGATGCACATAGAAACAGAGGTTCAGAGCTTGTGAGTTTCGAAGCAGCAACATTGTTCGCCAAACTACTTATAAATTAATTGCTAGTATTTTCGTTTGATGCCCTAGATAGCTGACATTTCATATTTACTAAGAACGCCTTAATGAAATTAACTGTGTAGAATTTTGTCGATTTGAATTCAAGGGTTAATATTACTCTGAAAATATCGATAAGGATACGGTGAATCTCTTAAGGTTCTAGGGTTATTAATTAGTTTATGGGGAATCTCTTACGGTTTTAGGGTTATCAATAAGGTTATGGGGAATCTTTTGAGAGCAGAAAACTTTGCATGACGCTGAGTATAAATATGAACATATCCAAAAAAATGTCGACCCGACAGCCAAACATACAAATTTAGTCATACGGTAAAGGGCTTATACCAGTTAATGTCTATAAAAGAGAGGATACTTGATTCTCTCTCTCTCTCTCTCTCTCTCTCTCTCTCTCTCTCTCTCTCTCTCTCTCTCTCTCTTAGTCAGAGAACCTCCTCTCGACTTCTGACCTCTGGGATGGGGACCACGATAAAAACACATTTGGATTTTATTGCAAAAACTTCAACAATAAATTTTGGTTCTTCTTTAAAGTTGGAACGTGATCACTGAGCTTATCCTTTGAGGCACATTTGGGTTGGGAGGTTAAAATGCATTTTGGACGTTCGACTGTTCTGGAGCCGATGATGGTATTGAAAGCCCGTTAGGTCGTTCATTCCACGACACCAACCGATACCTTTTGTGCATCGGCTGCAGGACAAAGATTCTGTCATTAGGTGCATACAGAGTAAGCGATTGTTCAACAGTTGCCATTTGGGAACACGGAATCCATTTGCAGATTTAAAAAGACTATTTTTTTTTTAATTCAGTCTACAGTATAGTTTGACTTCATTTTTATTTTGCGTGAATTCGTTGCACTATTGTACAAGTATCTGAACAAAAATTATTAAACATATATTGTGACCTGAGAGCTGATCTTGATCTTTTACTAGGCCACAACCACTAGGAATAAGTTTTGACGTAAGCTGGAATTTTATAAGTGGGAAAATAAGCTAGTGGATTTTTAAATCTTAATAGTGTAGGCTATAGGTCCTTGAAGTAAAATTCAGTGACACACTTCTCTTAATCGCTAATCATCACCGATTCACTTGAAATCTTACTCCTTCGAGCAGTGAAAAGC
>NC_089760.1:8332500-8335000 GCF_040412425.1 Macrobrachium rosenbergii | reverse complement strand
ATATATATATATATATATATATATATAAATATATATAAAACACATACATACATATATAATGTATGTTTCTGAAGGAAATTTATTGTTTTAGGTAGGCCTTGCCATGAATTTAAAGTTATGATTAACATAGAAATAAATTTCCTCATAAACTGGGAAAAAGTTCTCTTTGAACTACTCATGAAAAACAGAAGAAGCTATCCATTTTCGCTAAATTATTAAGTCCGGCATTTTATTATATATTAATAATAAATAACTAAAGTAGATAAGTTTCCTTTCTAATTGTGATCACTGAGTAAATAGCACACATTACGAACAATGTTTATGAATACACAATATCAACCATTTCTCTATACTACGTTTCCAAAATTCTCTTATTTGCCTGCATCACGCTGAAATAAATTTTCAATCCTTTTCCAAGCACGATATAACTCCCCGTGTAAGCTTGAAACATCAGTATGAAAGTGTATGGGAACATATAAAAAATTATTGTACCATTATTTATCATTTAATTGTTTGAAACTTTTTCCGCGTATTTAAGATATTCAACGGTACGTAAAAATAAAATTGTATACACACCGGTTGAAGATTTTCAGCCATTATTATTTTAAAATCTTTCTAAAATTTTCATAAATATAATTTTTTTAATAATTCTTGTCTCAGTTGACAGCATTTTTCGCTGTTTGAACTCCCCATACTCTGAATTCCCATTCTATTAATATTTGTTTTAATTATTGCGAGTTCCTGAAACAAATTATCATATGTGTATATGTATATGTACATAAATTGTATATATATCTATAAAATTATATACATATATATATATATATATATATATATATATATCAAACTTCTATGTTAATGAAAAATTAAAATGTAAGAAACTGAGCATCTTCAATGCAAACGCTTCCAGATTATACGAAGAATCTATTTTTTTTTCCCTTAATTTCTCAAAAACTACCTTGGAGGAAACTACGATTGAAGTTCAGGGAACAATGAGACGTAAGTAGTATGCACAACGATGAAAATTTTCATTTGTAAATTGTTAGGCGGTTTTCTCAACAAGAACATTAGAAAGCACCTTTTAGCCTATGTCACTTACCGTAAAATGCAGTCTCCCATAGCTCTTTGGCCTTTATTCACATTCTTCAGTACAATGTTATCTCCCATAGCTCTTTTGCCTTTATTCACATTCTTCATACTTTTTTTCGTGTTTTAAAATCACTTTCTCACAGTCTATACCCACAAGTGGATAGCTGAGGTCTCCAAAGCAACACTGAAATAAGCACACACAAGCAGTATCACTACACATATGCCTCATAGCGTCTGTAGGGCTATGCCTTGTAATGAAACGAAAACATTCATTAACTTCTACAGCTGCACCAACTTGCATTTTCATTAGTTCATTGCGTAAAACAGATTAAGACTCCTGCTCGGGAGCCATGTTGTTTCTTTATCATAATGAGGATCTCCATTACCAAAGACTGTTTCATCTTTATAGGTAGAGGTAATGCAACACGTTTCCTCCAGTTCTTGGAACTTTATTTTTACTTTTTCTAGTGCTGCCTATACTTCCGTACCTAGGCAAAAACCTTCCATGTGCACTAACACAACGCATAACGTTAAAATAAGCACGAAGAAACACAATTTTGTTAAGAAACGAGTGTAAAAGGGACAAACAAACTTGCACTGACATCACTCACATCTCGTAACGGAATACTGCTAGGCTTAGTGTGTGACTGTTTCCCTCCTTGGCCGATAGAACTTATCGTATCGAAAAATAAGGAAACTATGAAAAACTGATTGATTGGAATATACATGACACTCATACATTCAGAATGTAATACAAGACACCAAGTCATGATTTACCCTCATTTACCCTATTTTGAAAGCTTTAGAGGTAATAAAATTGAAAAAAATCATACGTCTGGCACAAGTAGCATGTTTTCTCAGGCAAATACACACACACAAATCAACACCTGACACCAAATCACCCATAATTAATGTAAGCCATTCTCGAAAGTGGTATTACGTGACTGTATAGGATTTTTCAAATCAGTAAGTAGTTCATTAGAATGAAGCCTATGATATGTATATATCGAATATGTAATAAAATAATCTGTATAGCCAAATTTCGGAAAAGTAGTGCGAACATCCAGCGCCAATGCGTTCGACAAAGAATGTTTTCTATCCTTTAGGTTCAAATGTAAAAATAAAAAAAAATTGAAAAAATTTTCATAACATTATGAGATTGCTTGAATTTCAACAATAAAATCTTATATAGTCCTAGTTGATTAATTTCAGCCTTCAAAGCCGAAAATATTTTGACAATATTACCATACCTAAAACGCATCCACCGGCATCAACGGGTGGGCGTGGCCTTTGGGACGCAAACAAAAATTTATTTTACCAGGCTTCAGTTTGCCATATTAAGTTATCAGCACATTTTCGTACATCAATCACGTACCACAATCAAGCAGAAGGACATGTAAGAAATGAACAT
>NC_089760.1:8312500-8327500 GCF_040412425.1 Macrobrachium rosenbergii | reverse complement strand
TATATATATATATATATATATATATATATATATATATGTATATGCGTGCGTGTTGTTGTACTTTTATTACCGTTCTATACTCCTCAATTTATCGTACTTATTTGTAAATAATTGTATATTGAGTTCAAAATCAGGGAAAATTGTTTTAATATTTTTAGCTAAGCCACTTGCTGACGCAGCAGATTTCTTTCCTGTTGCATGGATTACACTTTGTTATCTCTACTGATATTTGATATTTAGACGCCATTGTGTTTTTTTACGACTATTTATACCTTGTCATTCTACTTTTACCTGATAATTTGCATTATACAGATTTACCTAAAGTTGAGAATTTTGCTTGCCTGTGGTAGTGATTTGCGAAAAACAACTTTTAATTCCCAAAACTTTGCTCGTGTTACTTTACCTATCAGCGATACATAAGAGAACAGAAACGGTGATTGAGATTCAGAATGTTAGAGATCTTCCATCCTTTTTAAGTGAGGAAACACAAGATGGGAACTCAGTATTCTCAGTAACAGCTTTGCTGATATTCTACTACTTTGATATATCAGTCAAGTATACCAGGGAAGTAATCTCAGCTATCACTCAAACCCACAAGATTTTCCAAGGTATCTCTGGAGATCACTGACTACTCTCTTTAAGTAGCTCAAAATGTTCATTAGGCCCATCTCCTTACACTAATTGGAAGGGTACGTTAGACCCTCTCTTTATGAGGTTCTTAGACTCTCCTTTCAAACTATTTGGAATGTCTGCTGGATCGTCGTGTAATTCGGAGGATTCATATGACCTTGTATGAAAACTTGTTCATATCTTTATTCAGGACCTTTGCTCGATCCCAGTTATTCTTACACGTCAAGAGGAAGTGAATACTTGAAAACATATGTATTGCTAATATTTTGTTTTCCCGAAGTCTTAGTTCCTTATTACCAAAAGACAAATGAGACATTAAATGTCGAATATCAAATTTGATCAGCCTAGCATATATTTTAATTGAGAAACGTTTGGTTCATCCTTCTTTGTGTGTTTTGCTGCATTCAGACACTGTGGAATTCAGTATCGAAACTGTTTTAAGCACTCTCCGAGGGAAGCTCCTATCATTTCAGAAAGATAGACATATTTGATAATTTTAAGGGTGAAAGTTTAAAAAGGCGTGCAGTCATTTGGTCAATTTGAACAATAAAGAAAATTAATTTTGTAGAGGGTCCTGAGGTACTAAAACTGTAATTATAGTATGTACTGAATAAAAAAAAAAAGAGTAGACAGACAACACGGAAAGCAGGGAATGAGAAACGAGAAGCTAATGAATCTCCGGATAAGAGAAACCAAGGAGAAATACAAAAATACGGAAAGTAAAACTAGAATAAGAAAAACCAAGAAGAGTGAAACTGAAATTATAGTCGATGCACCCAATTGAGGAGGAACTACAGAATCCTGAATGACCCAGTCTTATTCGTATTGTATTCTAGGATGATGATGCATTCAATACTGTATTTATTCCATTTTCGAAAAAAAATATATATTTGCAACATTACAGCTGAAGCTATCGGTAAATTCATAGGCAGCCTCGGGAGTGTCACGCAGCCTCGGGAGTGTCACAAAGACATATACCTGTATCAAATTAAATCTTGATAGATGTTAGATAAGGTAAGGGTGACCCTTTTCCGAGAGCTATTATGACGCAAGCACTAGTGGAATAAGATGTGAACCTGTAAATGCATGTCGAGGAAAATAAAAACAAAAAAAAAAAGTGTTAAACTGGCATAAAATTCAAGTAAATTTACTTTCACTTTTAATCATCTGCGACTTCTTTGTGCAATGATGACTTTTGTTCATAACATGAAGAAAAAGAGCACTAAATATCTCATACTTCAAGTCTTTATTGCAGGGTTTCAGAGGACATCTCAGGTAAAGCAACTAGGCTTTGACAAAGCTTCTTGATAATTTAACAGGAAATCTAGCTAGGAAACTTTTCTTCATTACGCAGTCACTTGATATAACTTTTTATCATATTTAGTCCAAGACAAAAAATATTCCTAGGCAATGACCATTTCGGAACTCTGGTCTGCGTCCTACCCAACAAATATGTTGGGATTACAGTTCTGCTTCCTAGTCAGTCCTAACAGTAGTAAAGATCATTTCAAGAACATCATAACAATATTCTTGGCAGGAAATGTGAAAATCGTAACTCTGTTTTTTAAAGATAAAGGTACTAATTCTAAGATTAATGATTTAAAAGTACATCTGGTGGTCATTGGCTGATTACGACATGCAAGTAGATGAGGTCTGACAAGACCTACCCTCAGGCCTTCTTTGAACTTGGATATTTTTGTCAAGCAGCTTCAGAAACGTTCCGTAAGCTAGGGACAGACACCTGCAAGATGTATATAAGTAAATGTAAACGAAAGACGTCTACCAAGTATAGAAATCAATGACAGCTATTCACTGCATGTGGTCAAGAAAAAGGGAGGTCTCGCTTTGCCTGAAATCTTTTAGAGTTAAAAAATACATCTTCGTTCGTGGAAGTAATTACGTATACATATATCTTTTAAATCTTTGCTCAGGGTACAGAGGGTACATCTTTATAAACGAAGGTAAATCGAGATGAAAAAACCTGACCCGTACCTGAATTGGAATTGATCTTAACACAATCAGCATTCCTCCTCCACAACCTCACTCCTCAGATAATTAACTGAAACCAGTGGAAAAAAATTATGAGATAATCTTGCATACAAACAGGACAGAAAGACGTCACGGCACATATGAAATACTTACCTTCCTCCCAACTTCTTTCGAAGAGGGGAAATAATTATTTTCACAGTTGAGAAAATCAGTTCATCAACAGAGTTGTTTGAAAGTTTGGGCAAGTACTCTAGGTGGCGATGTAAATAAAAGGAGAACCTGTAAAAGGAGGAATAATAAGAAAGAAAAACTTTAGCTTGTGCTGTCTTCCGTTAAGTGCCAATTAAAGTATCAGGGAGAGTTCCCCTGACGGTGAAGTTCTTTTGGTTGTCTTGCAGAGTTCATCCTTTTCCGCGGGAGGAAAAGAAAGACTGCCCTTGGGAAGTTGAGTCTCTATCAAGCAACAGTTAATTAAGGCAATGTTCTCCGGAGAAAAATAGAAAGTATGAGTGAGCGTCTTTTCGTTCCAAAGACTTTTCTGTACACGAACATGTACGCATGACGTCGACGAACATCGCCATTTGCCAAGTTTATCATGTCCCTGAAGGCAATTGACTGCTTATAGCAGAGATTATATTTACCGCTTGGTGAGATAAAAAAAAAAAAAAAAAAAAGTAAAAAATGCGCCAAAGTTTTTTTCCGGCGCAGTTGAGTTTTCTTTACAGCGTATAATGCTGTATGAAACTCTCAGCCGCTGTCCATGAAGATTACAGTCACGGCCCGGTGGTGGCCTGTGTTGTTAGCACCTGTAGCGGTTCAAGCCGCGCGATCATGGCTAAATTTAACCTTAAATAAAATAAAAGCTAATGATGCTAGAGGGCTGAAATTTGGTATGTTTGATGACTGGTGGGTGGATGATCAACATACCAATTTGCATCCCTCTAGCCTCAGTAATTTTTAAGATCTGAGGGCGGACAGACAAACAGTTTTCTTTTACAGAAAACTAAAAAGTCTTATAAGACAGAGAAGTTAAGTGGAATTTATTATAACAGAGAAGAATTGAAAATAAGTAAAACCACCGACGCGTAAAATTACTTTTCTTCAAAAGTCATTCCGAGATCATCTACTCATCCCAAAAGTTCTAAGAAAATTATCACTCAGTCAAGACGACTGAAGACGAAATATGATAAATAGCTGCAAGATTTTTGAATAAGTTCCCTGCATCAGAACTTTTGGAAGACGACCCTTCTTCCATTAAAGTCTAGTTAAACTTATTATTCAACTTAATCTTACGTTGATATCTGCCATTTGTAATTAAAAAAAATACCTTTACCTTTATCGTAACAATCATTCAACGTTTTCTTATTTCCTCGAATGATTACGATTACTATTTCACATGACGAGGTACTCACATGTATCAAGTCGTTCATTTCCTCGTCGGATGAGTCGGTAGAGTTCTCGGCTAGCACTCTGCTAGACCCGAGTTCGAGTCTCCTACCGGCCAATGAAGAATTAGAGGATTCCACAATAAGCTGTAGGTCCCGTTGCTAGGCAACCAGTTGGTTCTTAGCCACGTAAAATAAGTCTAATCCTTCGGGCCAGCCCTAGGAGAGCTGTTAATTAACTCAGTGGTCTGGTTAAACTAAGGTATACTTAACTAAAAACCGTCAAACAGAAAAATAAGCTTACCAGAATAGGGAGCCTCTGTGCGCTAAAAGAAGAAAGGGCAATGAAACAAGTAAATGAAAACTATGTCCATGTTGCATCGGCTTCTAGACTAGTTCAGAGCCTTGTTGAAACTGGAGAGCATTAAATCAATAACATTGCAAAGAGACCCTCGCCACAGTTTAACAGTGAAACAATGAAAGACTGGCTAGTACTGGTCAGTAAAACTCAGTGACACTTCAACAAAATGTTTATGTTGATCATCTGCAGAGTATCCATTGCTATAGGAAGTATTACGCAAGATAACGAGTCTTCTGGTAGTATCTCTTGATATAATTACTATGATTAAAAATTTAAAACTTACCTGGTCACTTGATTCTTCAAAATCAGTTTTCTCGTTCTTTAGTCCAATGAACAACCACGTATGCATGGTTCATCTGAATGCCCACAAAATAACAAGTAGTTTTAATAAAACTAAACATTCATGTATATTGCTATATCTGGATATCCCAGATACACCACTGTTGTTGGTTTTGTTATGTATGCATTGTTTTTTTAACACTTTTACCACTTTCATCACCACATGAAATTCTTGATTGCAGTTATTACCACAGTCATCGTCGTTATAATCATCATAACTGCCATTAGCTAGTTTTCTTTTCCTGTTAACTTGTAAAAAATAATAACTCATATTGTAAAGATAATTATCTCTCATGACTAGATAAACAACACCATAAACAGGGATAACATTGTGCTCTTGACTATCTTTTTCATTTTCATGACGAGAAAATCTAGTTATGTTCACACGGCCGTCCATTCCTTGTGTAGTGCCAGGTTAAGGCCTTGCAACCTTATATCCCTGTACAGATCAAAGGACGAGTTCCGATACGTAATTGCTGTCATTTGCTATTGAAAACGACGATAAATAAGAGGAGCTAATACCCACATTCTCTCAGAGTAAACTTATCATATACTTGCACAATAGACCCAGTTTCAACACATCCAATAAGGATAAGCGTATAGGCATTGCTATCAATGTTTCTGTCGTGTCTACTGATTTTTTCTGCGATGGTGTCTGTGGTCAAATGAGTAATTGTCGTCACTATTTTAATAATCATATCTGATATTAATGCAAATGCAGCGGGGTTTCTTTTTATCGCAGTAAACATCATTTTCATCATCCTAACTATTATTATTATTATTGAATTACGTATCGAACCCAGGTCTCTCTGTTCCACACGTGATTGTGTGTTGATGATTTCTATATTATTATTATTATTATTATTATTATTATTATTATTATTATTATTATTATCTGATATTTCATTAGTAATGCTAATTTAGTCCTGTGTTTTGTGACGAAAGGACTAATGCTAAAATTCCGACATAAAATTTATGTCCATGAAAACGGTAACTGAGTGACGAATTTCGACTAGGAAAGATCTGAGGACTCTTATCTCTAATTTTCCATTTTCCTTTTCCTAGAAGTCTTACCTATTTCTTGGCACAAGTCTATGACAGGTTCTGGGGCTTCCTCACGTTAATGTAAAATTCCATGGCGCATTACTTCCTTCGAAGTCTGCCGGGAAATCTGCTATCGGTAAAAAACCCACACCTTTCAAACATTTTTCTTGTCATTTTGCTTTGCTTTGCTCTCCTTTCTTTTGATGTTTTGCCATTAATCAGAGTGTTTACGCTCTCAGTCATCAAAGGAAACGAGAACAAAGTTCACCTCTGTTTTAAGGCATTATGAAATCTAGGAAGCAGGGCCGTTCGAATATTAATAAAGGCTTTCGTGCTCACGTCTGAAAGCTTTGGGTTGTAAGGTTTCAGGATACGTGTATGCCTTTATTTATTGATTAATGAAATGATTTGCTCATGCATTAGACATTATTGTTAATGATTAATTGGCATCATAAATTTTAATGTTATGATTTTAGACGTCATATTGTTTTTATAAATAATAATAATAATAATAATAATAATAATAATAATAATAATAACTGAGGTGTGAAGGAGGTTTGGCTCTCCAGTGGAGATGACCAAAAGCTGATGAAAATTATGTTTAATGCCCTAAACAGAAGGTAGAACATTTGGCTCAAATCTTTGTAAGAAAAGTGTAGTGAGTTTCTGGTGTTACCTCAGCCATACTCTTCAGAGCCTAAATTGCGTCCAGTGGCCTTCAGGTTTAGAGAATTCAAAACCTTGCCTCTGGGCCTAACAGGATCTATACCACTTTTTTTTTTTTTTACTCAAAGACTGCTGATTTCATTACTCCTAAGATTACTATTTTTTGCAGAAGATTTATTAGTTTGGAGGAAGGAAACATTACATGCATTACCTTAGGGACTAAGTCCATCATCATGCCCCTCTAAATATAGAACTATTTCAGTTATCCCTATTTTTCTAAGGTTTTTAAGAAGCTGCTCTCTAAGTGTCTTTGTAGGTTTGTTGAAGAAAATAACCTACTTCTAGCTTCACAGTTTGGATTTCATAAAGTCCTTGGTACTTGTGATGCAATCTTTTCAATACTTGTGACGGATTCTTGTCAATATTTGTGATGCACTCTGGTCAATACTTGTGTGCAATCTTGTCAATATCTACCAACTTGCAGAGTGCTCTTGATGAAGGTGCAGAGACAGGCATGGTCAGTCTAGATTTTAGTGCAGCCTTTGACCATGTGAATCACGAAACACTTATCTATAAACCGAGATAACTGGGATCTGGTGGAACTTTTATCAATGTTTCAAATGAAACTTTAAAAAGCAGCATCCAAAGGGTCTGTGTTTATGGCCAATACAGTAACTTTAGTAATGTCATTTCAGGCGTTCCACAAGGCAGTGTTTTTGGAAATATGCTATTTATTATCATTACCAGTGACATGCAGTAAAATATGGAGAACAAACTGATGCTAATCTTCTAGCTGTTGTCCCTGCTCCTTGCTTTGGGTCTGTGGTTAAAGAATCCTTGATCTGGCGCTTATTTATGGGTGTAGTAGTCTTTGTGGAATGATGCTTAACCTTTCTAAAACTCAAAGTATGACAGTTAGTTAATCCAGAACACTTTTGCCTTTGAATCCTAATTTATATTTAAATGGCAACTCTTTTTAGAATTTTAGGTGTAATTATTCTCTACTTTGGTCCTCTGGTGCTGAATCTCATCCCAAACTCTTGTATAGAGTTTATTTTGCCAACTCTTAATGTTTACTTATGGCATAGTTGAAAAGTGAGTTCACTGGGTTTGTCACATGAAACGTTCTACAATGACAAACTTCCTTTAACGTAGCTGTCTTTGCTCGCAACGCTGGGCAGGCTGCTACTGCAAACAGTGAGTCGTTTTCTAGCATCAATTTGCTAGGAGTTTTATTTTGGCTACAACTAAAATGAGGAATATTCTGCCTAGTGCGGTAGTGGAATCTTATGATTTTCCAGTGTTTAAATGAGGAGCAAATTAATTACTGCTCCCTTCTGGTGTTAACTGAATTTCAGGTGCATTGGTGTTATTTTCTTTTCCCCTTATATTTATTTATTTATAACCTCGCTTATGATAATATAATACTTCTAAGTAGAATTAAGTCTCTTAAATTCTTCGAATTTAACGTTATCATTCCTGTGCTAGCTTTTCCAGTGTCTGAAAATCTATCAAAGTATTGGACAAACGAAAACTCGTAACACAAGAAATGACGAGCAAATATAACAGATTCCATTTAGTGATTTTTCCAATACTGTGGTCGTCTACTGATAATTACATCGACATACATACTACTTTGAAACATTTGTTTCCCCACCGTGGTATATCGCTTTAAAATTTAGATATTTTGACGAAGGTCTTGAAGTCATTCCAGGGAAGAATAAGAATAGAATATCAGAAACTATCAAAATATTACTCCACGAAGACTGTGGAAGTCAACAAAAATAATGATAAATCAATTTGGTTCCTCTATGGGGGAAGAAAAAGTATTGTTTGGAGTTAGCTTTGCATATTTCTTCGCCACAATCACACGCACGTACTGTTGCTCAAGACTAATTGTATCTGGGTCTGGCTGCAATAGGTTGAGCTGGGGGATGATAACCCTTCTAGTTTCAGGGTAGTTTTTCGGACCACCGAAAAATTATAATGATTTTAATTTGAAGATTATAAAAGTGTATATGGTCCAAGAATAAAAAAAAATGGAGAGTCTGAATGTGTGCCATGTTTTGAGATTGTGATAAGATGGCTGTGCTATGTGAAGATAGGTCATTGAGCAGAAGTTAGAGTAGTTGGGAGGTAGGTAGTTCCTTGAGTATATGAAAGTGGAGATAGATATCATTTGTTCAGGAAAGTAATTTCCATAGGAATTTTATTTGCCCATATGCCTTGAATCATGAAAAGTAATAATATTCTTGATGTTTCAGAAATGCAATACTATACACTTGAACTTAAAAAAGCCATGCGTGTATTGCACATTTGCAACATATAGCTGTAAAAAAGGTTGCCTGGCCCTGATCTAAACAAACAAGCATCACCTCGAAATTATAACCAGTCTCTTGTCACAGCAGGATAAATCATACCACAAATTGGGTATCTTTAAAATATTTCCAGCCAATAACAGAAATTAAATAAGCCATTTTAGATGCCTGAAAGAATCTAATTTACTGTAGTCCTTGAGTAAATAAATAAAAATGAGAGTTTTATAAACAGGGGAAGATGTTTTTATTTCTTCTGACTAGGCTGTGCAAATAGAAAAATAATATAAGTTTTAAATCTTGTCATAAATTGAACCACCGAAGCTATTCATATTTAATTTACGTAATACTTAGAATATTTGATTCTCTTTGGCCAAAAAGAAAAATCTTGCTTACCACGAACTACCAAAGCAACAGTTTTCAGATGAACGGAGGCTTTCATAGGATACAAAAAGAGAGATTTCATTTAACTGTATGAACATACTGAAGGAAAGAGCACGTAGAAAGCAACGGGGTTTATAGTTAGCGTATAAATAATACAGATAAATACACAATCTTACAGTTTTCTTTAATTCTTTACATCAAGATACCGTTTGATGTTACTAAGAACGAAGTTAAAAATCGAAGGCAGTGAAGATGAAAGCAACCACAACCACTAGCGGATCCAGAAAAATTTTATGGGGGGCCAGAACCAATTTTCATATTATAATTACATATAATATACTGTATATATATATATATATATATACTGTATATATATATATAAATATATACACATATATATGTGTGTGTGTGTGTGTGTGTGTGTGTATTATTATCATTCAGATTATTGTTACGGCCTACCCCAACGCCAAATCAAAGTCCTTCGTAAAGAATGCATCGTGCTTACCCCATATAGAAAATGGGAAAAAAGCACGTTAAAACGAAGAAGAAGAATATTATATTATATTATATTATTTTTAAAATTTTATTATTATTCCTATAATAGATTTTTAATTTTTTCCATATTTTTATGTTTCTCATTTATGTTATTATTATCTAAATCTTTAATATTATTTATTTGTCATTATTTTTCATGGAGGGGGCACGTGCCCAGGTTGCCCTTCCCCCCCGCGGATCCGCTAGTGAGCACGCGTTATCCATATGAACATTTCCGTACCACCCTCAACAATGGAGAAAATTTTGTGTTAGGACTTATGAGAATTAATTTTTCCCTTTTTGTCAACTTTATTCTCTCTGAAAATATTATTCTCGAATAATGTTTAGCAACCGTTTATATGTTTACCAGTTCGAATAATTATAGACTTAGTGAAAAATGAGATAAGCAAACAATAAAGCATCGGAGAAAGTGGGGATATGAGAGCAGATAGGAAAAGAATTGTTTAAAAAAATGCGAATTCAAATGTACTAACATTAAAAGGAAACAGCACTGAAAGCAAAAATAATTAGAAAGCCTATAGTAAAACGTTAGTGTAGTAAGTAGGAATATAAAAAAAAACTAATTTTGTTACTAAATTACAAAGTCCATAACTGATATTACATTAAAAGGAAACAACACTGAAAGCACAAAAATAATTAGAAAGCCTATAGTAAAACGTTAGTGTAGTAAGTAAGAACCAAAAAAAAAAAAAAATTTGTTACTAAATTAAAAAGTCCATAACTGATATTACGCCACGTGTCTATCCTGAAGTAAACTGCAGCTAACCTGAAAATGAAAAGCAATATTTTCGCTTGCGTTGAGGCAGAATTTTATTTAATTTCATGATATTTCAGTCAGTTTATTTATTTTTTATTATTGGAAAATATCAAACTAACTGACAAGGATCCTCGATTTATGAGAGCTTCAGTTTATTTAATTAACGAAATATATTTTCAGAGGTTGTCAAAAGCGTAACGTTTTATGAAAGTGCCAAATATCGCGCTATAAAATTCGCAGATGTTTCCAAACAATAAACTATAATAGTCGACAGTGTTTCGGTGAATCGTCATTTCCAAACCTTCCTATTTACGGAAACGTTTCTCCCTTTTCTGCTTTATTACTTTCATATTTCCAGTCCGTTATAAATGTCTTTCCTTTGCTGATATTGTATTCAAAGTAAGCTGTTTTGTACAGAAAAATATATTGCTTCCGCTCTGCTGATCTGCTTACTTCTCGATTTTGTCGTGACCCGTGCTGTTCGAAATGTTCTTCTTACATTTTTTTTAGTTACTAAATACACTGTCCTCAATTTCAGTTCCCATTTAGTATTAAATAATGAAAAATTTGATTTGACATTGGAAAGCTCTTTTGATGTACTGTAAATCTTCAGTGTTTATCGTAATATTAAAGCCTGAAACTCTTATTTTCGAGCGGCATCTGTCTGTCTGTCTGTCTCTCTCTCTCTCTCTCTCTCTCTCTCTCTCTCTCTCTCTCTCTCTCTCTCTCTCTCTCACACACAGCCGGGTGCAGAGGAATTCTATGAGATAGTTATTTAGTCTTATAATCACCATTTTGAAATAGGTAATAATAAATCATTATTCCCCCCTGTTTATCTTGCTATCATTGTTAACCATGTATAAATCCATTTGTCTATTAGTACATTTAACCTGTTCTTTATGAAATAGTTATCATTCTTTTTTTCTGGATTTTTTGTGGGAGATTGACTTGCACGTTTGTGGCGTATTAAGCTTGTTCCATATGTCTCCCATTCTTATAATTGTGATATATCGGTATGTGCTTTATCATCAAAGGCGAATTAGACATTTTGCTTTTTTTTTATCCCCTTAGATATTTAATATCTTTTGCCTCAAATAATAATGGACTGTGGGAGTACCTTCTTTCCATATACTGACAAAAACAATAAACTTCGCCCTCCAGGGACATGATAAATCTTGATAATTGTTTATCGGAGAGAGAGAGAGAGAGAGAGAGAGAGAGAGAGAGAGAGAGAGAGAGAGAGAGAGAGAGAGTCGGGGGGGTTACTTTTAGTTTTCTTTGAAAGAAAACCATTGAGCTGACTATTTGTCTCTCCGCCCGCACTTTTTCTGTCCTCCCTCAGATCTTAAAAACTACTGAGGCTAGAGGGCTGCAAATCGATATGTTGATCACCCACCCTCCAATTATCAAACATACCAAACTGCAGCCCTCTAGCCTCAGTAGTTTTTATTTTATTTAAAGTTAAAATTAGCCACGATCGTGCATCTGGCACCGCTATAGGTGCCAACAACACAGGCCATCACCGGGCCGTGGCTGAGAGTTTCATACAGCATTATACGCTGTACAGAAAACTCGAAGAAACTTCGTCGCATTTTTGACTTGCGTATTTCTTCTTCTCGAAGAATAAGCTTGCAAGCATACAAAAGTGTAGAGTTACAAACTAACAAAAAAGTAACATAAACGGAAAATCTCGCCCTTATTGTTATACCAGCAAGCAGAGACGTTCACACAAGACATCCAACCTGTAACACAAAGGCAGCGTTTAAATATTGACATCACTTGAAAGTCTTACAAATTAAAGCAAACACTTTAAGGCAGAATTTCATTTGGAATGTTACATTAATAATGCTTAGGGGAACATCTTAAAGGAGCCTCTCTCTCTCTCTCTCTCTCTCTCTCTCTCTCTCTCTCTCTCTCTCTCTCTCTCTCTCTCTCTCTATTTACGAAGGTAGCCTGGCGGCATGTTTGAATTAGGGAAGGTAAAAAAAAACTACTAAGAACGTTAATGTTATAATAAGTCATACATACTTTATGATATTATTTAAAATATTTATATAGTTAACTCATTTTTATGTTTAATAGGGTTTATGTATCAACTACGATGTTTAATAAGGTTAATGTATAATCAACTTCAGACATTCTACCATTAAAAAAAATCTCAATATACACAAATCAAAAGTTGTCACTCACATCACAGTCAGCATATAATATAATCTGTCTTTGATGTAAGTCACCCAATATTCAAGTTGAGGCCCAAAATATGTAATTTCTCTTCTCTCCTGCAACAACATTATGAGAGTTCTTCCAATGATGCTAACAATAAACTTCTCGCTCATGATATCATTAAAACAACTATACTCCTGATTATACTGGCTTAATACAAAACTCTGAATCATAATTAGGCAGCTATCTGTTTTAAGGATTCTTCATATCAAATGGGAAATACATATTTTAAAATGAAATAACAAATAATGAAATGTTATAATTCGCTTTTGTAACTCGTCAACTTTTTTTTTTTTTTTACTAAGATGATTCCATTACTGGTTGCCAAATGGGAAATTAATGACGTCAGTCTAGGTAGAAGCCAGGTCAGATGGAATATGTAAATCATAGCTCAATAGCCTTTTTGCTACTGTGTTTCGGATATATTCAAGGTAATTCTTGCAAGAAAGTCTACTATTGTCAAAAGTGAAATAAGCGCAGTAGTCGATTACAGTGTTCAATAAACGCTAGGACCCAGCTAAATAAAAAAAAAAATAGGTAATAATTTGATCAACTCCGCTTGATGCTACAATCTGAATTTGTGAGCTGTAATTCGATTTTACTTCGCCAAAAGAATTTAATTCCTTGATAGTGTTCAGATCCATAACTTGAAACCTCGATCTTTACTTTTCCAGCTCTGAGCTTTGGTCTTTAAGCAAAAGTTGGACAAACGGTGGAAATCAACTAAAAAACAATATTAATCATGAAGATCTCAGTGACTCTAATGAAATCGTGAACTGGGACTTTTCATTTTAGAAATGATCACTGAAGAATGATTTATAATTTTATGAAATTTCGGCAGTCAAGCCAAGAACTGGGGAACTTTCGGCCATTCAGCGTCAAAGACAGTGAAAAGAGTGAATTGGGGTGGTTGGACAACATGAAAAAGAGATTCAGAAAATAAACGAAGATGAAGTACAAGGACCTGAAGATGGAACTGGAAATAAACCCTACGGTTGCACTAAAAAGTAATAGTTAAATAGGTTCGACAGAAAGACTGAAGAAAGGCAGCGAGAATGGAGGCGAAGTAAAGGCTTGAAAAGAGGGTGTAGTATCTAGGGGTCGAAGGGACACTGTAAACGCCGGTTTTCTAACCGTTCCTCTTTCTCCTTCTTGTCTTTTATCTTTTATTTCTATTTCGTAAAGCGTCTTATTCTTCATTTTCTTCTTCTTCTTCTGCCGCAGTTTTATCTTCCTTTCTTTGTCCCTTCATGTATTTTCGTTTCTTGTGAGTCACACTTCTGTGAATTAGTAACAATTCTTTGCTTTTCAACTGAAGGGAAAATAAAAATTGAGATGGCATTCCTTTGATGTGAACTTTACCGCCATTTAATCTTTTGTCTCCTGAGGAATTTCTTCCTTTTGCTCTACCTGTCATTTTCTTCTGACGTACTTTTCCCAGATTTTATTCTTGTGACATTGATGAGTGTCTCTTTACGTTAAAGTGAAGACGTTTGGCGTCCGAAAAAGTTATTCGTTCGTCTGCAAAAACATGAATCGTTCGAGCCATGTCACTTTAGACACTCGTAAACAGATCGCGATTATGAAAATATTATTTTTTATGCAAAGTATGAAGCTGAAGAAGAGAGAGCCTCTCTCTCTCTCTCTCTCTCTCTCTCTCTCTCTCTCTCTCTATATATATATATATATATATATATATATATATATATATATATATATATATATATATATATATATATATATATATATATATATATATATATATATATATATATATATGTATGTATATGTATATATTTTTTTATATATATTTATATGTATTTAGTTATATATTTTATTTCCACATAAAACACAATTACGGTGTTTACCAAGTAAAAAGTTCCAAGTTTCTTTTCTTCATAAATATAAAGGAAAATAATGACAGAAGACATACCAAGGAGTTTATATTTTCTTTACTGATTTTCATAAATATTAGGAAAACGTGATAGTAAAATATACAGTATTTTTTAAAAGACATTGGGTCCTGCAGTACAATTTTCAGATTTTCGTAAATTTTCCTCAAACGTGTAGTTCTGAGAAAATCTAATATAGTGTTTTATATTCGTTGATGCCATTAAAAACAAAACAAACTAACCTTAAACTGACCTGCCATTTAACCATCCTGTCAACAAGTAACAAGTAATAACGAAGAAAGTACACCGCATGTAAATACGTACATGACAGATCATGAAACATTGCATATATAAATAAACGATACCGCACAACATCGCTTGAACTGCGTGAAGTTGTTATTTGAAGAAAAATGGGATATTCTTCATAATTAACCATCTCATAAATCAGGAAACTAAATAG
>NC_089760.1:8302500-8307500 GCF_040412425.1 Macrobrachium rosenbergii | reverse complement strand
CATAAACGGCTTCGACTCTCTACTAATGAGACTTGCGTAGGTTTTAGAAGTTGCTAAAGTTGCTGAAATTTTACGGCACAGGGAGTTCGCCAATGGCTCATCTTCTTAATCATAAATACGGCAGTGGCTGTTGTGTGGCTTTTTCTCTGGGGCCACTGTCTGGGAAGGAAAAATGCATATTTATAATATATATATATATATATATATATATATATATATACAATATACATATACAGAAAATGCATATTTATATATATATATATATATATATATATATATATATATATATATATATATATATATATATATATATATATATATATATATATGCTCATTTAACCTATTTACCCCAGTCAGAGTTTAATTTCCAGATATCTTTTATCTTTCTTATGAAATTTTTATGGGCATTAAGCCCTGTCACTCATTATATTTTTTCTCATAGCTAAAAGAAATTATTTACCAGTTTTCATTTTGCTTTGGTTCATAAATTATGGACAGTGATAAAACATTTGTTTTTGCAATAATCCCGTCATTCCAGGCCAAGTTATTAAATGCATGATTTTTGAACCACATATGTCGAGATATGAAAAACATGTTTTGCCATTATTTTTCATTCACGCTGAAGGAAGGTGTCGGGGATATGTTGAATATCTCCGTAATTATTTCATGGAAAACACGATGATAATTTCAGGGAGGAATGCTTTCTCTTACCTTGTAAAAACATTTGCAGTGGAGAGCTGCAAACAAAAATAACCGTAAATAATAACGTTTATGTTTTTAAAACACAACTGTTATATTATTGTTTGGGTATCGTTTGCCATAGCTATAATAATTTCTTTAAACAGGTTTTCAGATTCTAATACCAAACTAGAATAATGTACACGTGATCTATATATATATATATATATATATATATATATATATATATATATATATATATATATATATATATATATATGTATATATATATATATATATATATATATATATATATATGCATGTGTATGTGTTTGTGTGTGCTACACACGGACACACGAGCACCACACACATACTTATACATACATACATATATATATATATATATATACAGTATACACAAACACACACATATACACACACACATATATATATATATATATATATATATATATATATATATATATATATATATATATATATATATATATATATATATATATATACTGTATATATATAAATATATTTATATGTATATATACTGTATATACAGTATATAATTATATAAATATTTATATACGATTTCTTATAAGGAGGTGGTCCCAGAAAAAAACTACATCAGTCACTTGCAAATTCATTCATTAACTGCTTAATTGTGATGAGTTTCCAGTGCAGAAAATTTCCGTACCATTAGTCATTTCATACCCTCGCGCAAGAATCAACGTCAGTATGTGAAGCAACCGCACTCACATTACACCAATCTGTCTTGCAAGGGCTCTCAAGCTTTCCTGAAACTGAATTCCTTCCTTTCCAATAACTCTTTCACGTCATCAGTCCAGCGCTTTCTAGGTCCTCTCTCTCCTTCTCTCTCCTTATTCTTGTGTGCTGTGAGTTCTCCTCAACAACTCATCTTGGCTTATCTTTTTTTTATTGTGAATGATTCAGCCATATCAAACCACCTTGATCCGTACTTTCAGAGACACCAGTTTCACTACACAGTATATCTCAGAAGCTTCAACTTCTCTCTTTCATTGCCATTCTGTATTCACACTTCAGGACGAATTAGGGAATGACTGTTTGTTTGGGGATTGTATGGGCAAGACTGAATGTGGCAGGAGAAGAATTAAGGGATGACTGTATTTCTTCAGGGATTGTATGGACAACAGTGAATGTAGCAAGAGAACAATTAGCGAATGACTACTTGTTTGGGGGATTATGTGTACAAGACTGAACACGGTAGGAGAAGAATAAAGGAATGTCTGTGTCTGTTTGGTGACTGTATGGACAAAATTTGCTATGGTAGAAGAAAAAGTGTTTTATGTATGTCTAGCGTGTGTATGAGCCTAGAATGGAAAATAATGGAAGTAAACAGACTGCTTCTGGGAGAGTCTGCTTCTGTGCTTGTTAATGTTTGGAGAATATGAAAGGGTGGACGTGCAAGGTGATTTATAATGCAAGGTTAGATGACAGCAAAAGAAATGGCGTCTTTTGTAGGCATGGAATTGCTGGAGTGGGAAGAGTTTCATAACTAGACTTGGGGAAGAGAAAATTGTGAGTAAATGAGCTTGCTTGTACATGTGGTTTTTCAGAGAAACTTCAAGAACAAGTGGCCAAAGTTGTGGGACGAGGAAATGAGAGTTTTAGCAAATAAAATAGCAGAGGTTACTCGGGGTGCAAGTGCATGACAGAATTAAAATTTATGTACAATTATACAGAGAGATGTATAGAACAGGAAAGAAGAAGCATGGGGAAAAAAAAACAGGATGTAAAAGGAGAGATTCTGTCTGGAGTAAATGAAGTCGTAGGTCGAGAAAGTAAGCGTTTTTTTTTTTTTTTTTTTTTAAGCTATTTTTTGTACATTTGTTGTAATTGGAAGATAAGAGAAATGAAAACTGAATGACGCAATGCATTTGCAAAAGACTTTTGAAAATTTAGAGACGGAAATTAAGAGGCTAAAGAATGTAAAGACTACAAGAGTTAATGGGAATACTATTTAAGGCAGTAGTCAGTTGGTGAGAGTGCTCATGGGTGCTGACCTGTGCTGTAAGGTGTCAGGAAAAGAGAAAGGTTTTGAAAGACAGGAGTGAGAGGAATGATTGTTCCTTTGTATGATGATGAAGGTGGTAAATGAAACTGAGATTTAATAGAGCACTGCATTATTTAAGCATTCAAAAGGAGGTTTGTGGCAAGTATTTTGTGGAAGCCACATAGATGGAAGAAGTTTCAAAATAAAGGTTAAGGCTCTTGATAGCATTCAGATACCTTTAAAAACTTAATATAAATATAGATCGAGATGGTGTTTAGGGATTAGTATGGAAGATAAGTTGTATCCACGGCTTGGGGTGATGTAAGAAGTCAGAAAAAGTGTTTTAGGCTAAAAGATGTTTGATACGAAAAATGTAGGTGACAGAGTGCTTGTTCCAGGAACAAATGGAAAGGTTTGAAACTGTCTATAAGAAGAAAAAGTTTATTATAAATGCAACCAAAAGTAGGTATATAAAAATAAATGTAAATCGGGAAGATGTACCAGTGAATGTTATTAGGATGGAATTGAGGGATGGAGAGTGGCATTTGGAATTAACTCTCCGAGCGGTAACTGATAATGGTTGAATGAGAAATGATATGAGTCACACAAGTGGTTTAGTAAGGATACTATGAACAGAAATGAAGCTAGGAGAGCTAAGAAAGCCAGTGGTCACAATTAAATGAGAATGATGGAGATGAATGAAATGGCATTTAGCCATCTCTCCTTTAGGGAAGTAAAAAGTGAATGCTGCAGGCGACTTGATGAAAAAGGTTGAGGATGTTGTGATGAATTTTTAAGAAAAAATAAAATGCTGAAGGGGAGAAAGGTTGAGGATGTTGGAGATTTTTAGGAAAAAAAATGAAAGTGTTAAGAGGAGGGAGGCTTAAAAGGCATGGAAAATGATTGGTGATACAGGTGTTAGCGATTTGTATAGGGAGGTTGGAAAAACTGCTGATGAATCTTTCGCATCGATAAATAATGTAACTAATGTCATGGACGTTTCACTCGCATGGTTTTATCCATAATTCAGGGTTAAAAATATGAGGGTGGCAATGGCCATCGACTTACCTTCTCTCGGGAGTCACCCTGAGAAAGTTTTCCAGCGAAACATTAGAAGGCAAAACAGAAGTGAGATCGCAATCAAAGTTTTATGCTAAAATAACTCAGCCAAGAAGACAAAGTTAGTTTGTTTGTTTAATTTGTTAGTTTGTTTGTTTGTTAGTTTGTTAGTTTGCGAGTTTGTTAGTTAGTTTGTTATTTAGTGGAAGTAGCTTATACGCTTATACACAGAGACAAACACACACATATATATGTGTGTGTGTGTATGTCTGCGTGTGTGTGTGTTTATGTGTGCACCTATATATGTATGTATTTATATCGTTAAAATTTAAAATATCTCACTGAAAAGGTGCATTAGCATGATCTAATACGTGCATTATTAGATAGATGTATACTTCTGTTAATACCAACCCTATTCATGTTAAAGAATACTAATATCGTTATCTGAATCCTTGTTAACTCATTTAGATGTATACTTCTGTTAATACCAACCCCATTCATGTTAAAGAATACTAATATCGTTATCCGAATCCTTGTTAACTCGTCATAAATATAAAGAATTAAATATGGTTTAAAAAAACTGACTTACAAAATACAGACGTATTATCCTTGTGGCATTTTCAAATTATTACACTTTTATTTGATTGAAGTTTTCTTAATTTTTGCCCTTCACTCTTTCAGTTCAATAAAGATAAAAAGGTAAATTATTCAGCTTAGGGGAATATCCATACTTAATACAAAGTCTTCAGGCTTGACTGATATGATGCAAATATTTGTCAATTTCACTCCAGGCTTTGCAACATCGACGATCTTTCATGTCTTTCATCCCGGCACTTCAAAGGGGACATCTTAAAAGAAGTCTTCTGGGTTCACCGGGCTCACTGGAAAGCTATAGCTAATAATCGAAGGATCCAGGCCGAGGGGGAGGGAGGAAGGCTCTGGGGAAAGAGCCCCGTTTAGAGAGAATGTTTTCGTATGAAAATTTCGATGGCTGGAGGCCAGCTTGCGTTTGCGTTACTTTATAGGGCTGCAGAAATCTGTCTTCATAGAATTATGCAAAATTATTAAGTTAGCTACGAAAGAAAAATAAGCAAGAGCACGTTCATACTGAGTATATAATTTCAAAGAAGAAAAAATAAATAATAAACGAGACGAGAAAGTGAAATAGAATTGAATGAGAGCAATAAATTAATATTCAGAAGGATGTAGAATCCGATTC
>NC_089760.1:8255000-8297500 GCF_040412425.1 Macrobrachium rosenbergii | reverse complement strand
ATATTTATTTTTCTATTAATATCACAGCTCATGAATTAACATTAAACAACATGACCTCCTACACTGTCTATATATATATATATATATATATATATATATATATATATATATATATATATATATATATATATATATATATATATATATATATATATATATATATATATATATATATATATATATATATATATATATATATATATATATATATATATATATATATATATATATATATATTTATATATATATATATGTATATATATATATATATATATATATATATATATATATATATATATATATATATATATATATATATATATATATATATATATATATATATATATATATATATATGTATATACTATATATATATATATATATATATATATATATATATATATATATATATATATATATATATATATATATATAAGTGTATGGATGTAAATGTGTGGAGGAATAATCCAACTTTGTTCATAATTCAATATTTGTGAACAAAATAATGAAAATAAAATATTAAACAAACAGAGTGCCAAACAGGCAAAGAAGGGGGTTGATGGAATAACCGGTAGGATTTCAATCTAAATTAAGATTATGCTTGCTAATGCTTGTCGATATATATACGTAAAAGAAAAAGAAAAAAAAAGCTTGGTCTGCCAACTTACTATATACAATATAGTAAATTTTCTCAGCAAACAGAGAAACTGTGAAGGTAGAATTATGGAATAAAACATGGGTGTTAAATTTACTCTGAGTTATTCTGTGCAGCTAAAGCTCTGAATTTATGAAAGGATTCTAGAGGTTATGACAATATTGCATATAAATTGTGCATCGTTATTTTACCTAACATCATATTTTTTTTCCTCTCTCTCTCTCTCTCTCTCTCTCTCTCTCTCTCTCTCTCTCTCTCTCGGTTGTATATCAGAAGAGAGTAGGAGGGACCATCGTTTTGGTATACAAAAAAGGCCTGTTAGTTTTCAGTGTCCCACAATAATATTTTAGAACGCCACTGAAATATCGTGTTACTATACCCTTAGCATGCGCTCTCTCTCTCTCTCTCTCTCTCTCTCTCTCTCTCTCTCTCTCTCTCGCGTGGATGATTTAATGTATGGCGATAAGATAGTTTGTTATATTAATTTTTTCCATTATAAAAAGTAGCTATGCACGATCGTCTCGTTATTCTTCAGTGGATTCTATATTTGGTTTTGGGGTGTGGGTAAGGTTAAATCAATTTATGAATGAAACGCATCATTAAGCAGGAATCCAATTATTCACTTGAAAAATCTGACATTCCTTCCTAACAGAGCACAATGTTTCAACAGGGAAACAAATGAGAGGAAAATTCACATTGAGTGACGACTTCGAAATTATGTAGGGACATGGAAACTATTGAGGAGGGTTGATTGCTGCTTATAATGATGGGATTAGGAAGTCTGTTTTTTTATATGAGTTTAACAGTTATTACAGTTGATGATGAATCAATAACGCATTAAGATTAAATTAAAAAAAAAAAGGGGGTGGAAGTGGCCTTGCTTGTTTGTGATAGAACTGTGCCTAATGACGCAGAAACAAACCTACTTACTGTTGGTTTTGAGTACACAGCAGCTTTTAAATATATATATAAAAACGATTTAAAGTTTATGAGCTGTTAGACCAACAATGACACTGTGGAATATGAATTGGTGAAAGTGAGACATATTACCTGGCCTGAAGTTTGAAGGTGAACGAAGTCATTAATGAGAAGAGCAATTGGCACACACACACACACAGAGAGAGAGAGAGAGAGAGAGAGAGAGAGAGAGAGAGAGAGAGAGAGAGAGAGAGAGAGAGAGAGCTACGAACATAGAGAAAAGGAATAAATTAAAACCATGAAAGATTTAAAAGATAAAGGAGGGACTTTGACGCTGAAGTGTGGGGGACTTGAGCAAACGAGAACAGATAAAAGGTGAGGTGAACAAGTAGATGTAAACTTAGAAATAAACAAAATAAACAAAATAAACAAAATATAAAAAGAAAAAACTAAATCTAGAAAGTTCCGAGAGGGATAGGGAAAAGAGGATAGTTCCAGAAAAACAATTATCAGCGTGACCAGTTTTGTGATGATCCCAAGATGGATTAATCCAGCCATTGTTATGTTGTTATATCAGTTCCGAGAATATATGTGCCTCTTGAAAATCACTCATTTAAATCTTATGGCAGATCTTGTACTGTGAATGTCATGACTGTCGTGAATTCTGTGATATTCTATGTACTTTTAGAAACAAATCACTTTGCTTAGAATATTAGAAAAATCAAAATGAAGAGAATTCTAAATGACTGCTGTATGAGTCTACTTTCAAACCCTACCATGAATTCTGTATTAAATTATAGGACTAAAGAATAAAGAATTTGCTCGAAACGTTATTTAATACTATTTTTTAATTTTGACTCATTAAACTGTTTCTGCATTCTTCATTTTAATTAGAGGTTACATACGATCCAAGGAGATGTGAAGGTAAATCAGAAAAAAAAAATATGAGCAATTATTTATGACTACGCATTGGTCTGATTGAACATGCTGTAAAAAGATCCATCAGGGTAAGAGATGAACACGTTATCATTAACTAACATTTTTATTTTTGTTTTCGTATGTATTTCAGGAATTAAGTAAGGCTTTGACGGTTTATCATTGCAAAAGTCGGTTTATTTTTATAAAGACTCCTGGAAGGCTGCCGTATAACTATAGGAAATTTTTCTTGTATTTTGTGTTCGTTAACCATACACCCACATATAGCTTTCTTTATTGACATATATTTGTTAAGGTTTAATCTCGGTGGTCGATATCACAGGATAACAATTATTATCTTCCACGTAATTAAAAATAATAGTTTATCTTGAAAACTTATTGTATGAAAGAGAAACTGAAAATTTCTATTTTTCATACAAAAGTGTAATGACCATTATTTATTTCCAAAAGAACTGTCATTGACACATTCAGAAACAAAAATTTTCATTATCCTGGGACCATTGTCGGAAACTCTCCAAACTCGTTTCTTGAAGCCACTAACTTTCCAACCCCTCTTTTCCTCCTTTGAAAATCGTCGAAAATCAGAACGAAAGTAATTACCGCGAGCAACAATTTACCATTGTGTAATATTTTTAGAGTAACGTACGACTTTTGTGAAATGTTGACAGTACCTTCAATCAGCTACGTTCCAAGGCTTTTAAACTTATCTTTGTTGAAGTAACAAATGATAAGAGTTAGGTGAAAAATTCTTTGATGGAAAATACTTTCGGTTAAAGATTCCAGTTATTCGTCGAACATTTTATATTACTGCCTTCTTTCTCGGCATCCATTGCGACAATATGCAAAATAGGAAAAAGAGATAAGTACTAATTTTAGATTCTATACTTGTCCGGTGAGATAGACCGAAGTATTTTATTCATCTTTAACAACAGTTTATTTCAGACTTTGCAATGGGTCATATGATTACCTTTCCGGAGCAATAAACCACTTTCTGACAGAAAATTTCAGTAACAAAAATGCTAATGGTAAAAGTCAACTAAATAACACTTTATAAAACTTTGACACAAAATTCGTTCTTTTAACTAAACGTTTTCCTGTAAACTAAAAGAGTCCAACCGTGGCTTAATCCTCCTAACCTTTGGAAGCATTTCTCTATTGCTAAGTAAGGAAACTGGTCATTCTATGTAATATGGATAATCTAAGTAATAAGGAAAAGCAGAAAAACCACAAACAATGTAAATATTCAGTTAGCACCCGGCCATATGGCAATGGTTCATTCTTATATTTGAGAGGTTTTCATCATCCTATCGAGATGAGAGATAATCTAATGCAACGACTGAGTTATACGATCACTGAAACTTATGCCCAGGAGTCTGTAAACTTCGCACTTATATAATAAAAAAGTTATCTATAATAAAAATGATAACCTATGCATTTAGATTATTTCATGGTTTGTTTCTGTGTGGCTACTTTCTTAATATTACTTATCATTAATTGTATTGTTTTTGCCCATGACCAGACACTTATTTACAGTTTTAAGAACGCTACACAAAGCAGGAGTTTGGTGGATTCGTCTCTTCTCTTCCTCGTTTACATAAACACGAAATCGCTTGGTATTAAACTTCTGCTTGTAAATGATTCTATTGTTGTTTCCTATATTGAGCTCAGGTCTATCGTAGCGTGTATGTAAATATATATATATATATATATATATATATATATATATATATATATATATATATATATATATATATATATATATATATATATATATATATATATATATATATATATATATATATATACACACACACACACACACATATATATATATATATATATATATATATATATATATATATATATATATATATATATATATATATACGTAGAATCTACTAGTCCTTTTTACCAGATACATATGTAAGAGTAATAGCCAAAATGCCTCTTAACTTCTCGAATTCTTCGCGCTTTTTGGATACTCTTGTCACTGCAAAGCCCTAAGATCCAGGTGCAAGAAATAAGAAGAAATTGTGATGTGCGATATCCAAAAAAAGCGTGAAGAATTTGAGAAAGTTAAGAGGTTATTGTATACATCTACGCACACGCACACACATATATATATAATTACATATATATATATATATATATATATATATATATATATATATATATATATATATATATATATATATATATATATATATATATATATATATATATACATAATATATATATATATATATATATATATATATATATATATATATATATATATATATATATATATATATATATATATATATATATATATATATATATATATATATATATATATATATATATATATATATATATATATATATATATCTATATATATATATATATATATGTGTGTATATATATATATATATATATATATATATATATATATATATACATATATATATATATATATATATATATATATATATATATATATATATATATATATATAGAAATGTAAGGTCCATTACAGTGTCCTGGTTACACATTATCTATTTTAATGGTATTTTCTAGGCTCTATCAAACGTTCTACGACAACCACGTTTTTTCAACAAAGCCATGGTGCGAAGCTTTAATGCATATTAGAGCATCAACGTCATTTTCGCAAACGCCCACCTAATTTAATTCCAACTTGGAGAGTTGTTCCGAAGCAGTGAAAACCACTGGAAATCAGCCAGACTAAAACTGAAAGGACCGAAAAGGTGCAAACTTTTACTCAGTTAATTAAACGCTCATAGATTTTCCTCCGCAGAAAAGTTTTATTAACTTTCATTTCCACATGAGTTTGTCATTAAAGATTTATTCCCTCTTTTGCATACAGAGGCGATGGGAAAGGATATGAAAAAGAGAGAAGAGAAGATGGAGACTCGAAATTCAATTAATTTCTTTGCTTTATAACTTATTAGTTTTTACGACCGGTGAAATGGAATCCAACGCGACCTGAGAGATGTAAACTTTATCTTCAGATGAAGACTCAACGCAGATTATAAGGAGATTGTAAACTCAATAGCTGAAGTGCAACATTGTATTCGTAAATCAAAACTACGTGCATTATCAAATACAGTGCTTTATCGCAGGTCACAATCATATTAAAGTAATGGTGTAGGCTTGATAGCATTACCACAATCTTGCCATCAGAGTTTAAAGGCCGTCATATATTAAGATTTCTTCTAAGATCCGGACACGCAAAGGTTTGTTTAAAGTTTTTTTCTCCTTTCTCTTCTGTGCTCTCCACCCTTATTCTTCCACTAGATATGGTCACCACTGAATTTCACTCTAATATTAAAGTACAATAGTCAATTGTGAAATGGTATCCTCCTCCAAGCAAAGTGAAGAAAGAATTACTTAGTAGGGAACGCAAGAATTTTAAGGAACAGCATTCTATAACGTAATTGCATTAGTCAGTGAAGATTTCTTGACCCTTACCAAGGATTTAGGAATAGAAAGACTGCATAACCTCTATGAAACTCTGCATCAGTTTGAATTACAAGTAAAACATAATAATCCTAATAGTGTTTCATTCAATCATGAGAGCTTTCAAAACAAATTCTTTATCGAGTAAATGTTACAAAATTTCAACGAGAATAGAAGGACGATTTAAAAGTTATCACTAAGTCAAATATAATACTTTGGTGGTAACGATAAAGAGATGTAGGCAACAACACGAGAAGTTACATATTTTTATCCTTTCGCAAAGAGGGACAATGTAAACGTTTTGGACTTAGAACACTTTTTGATACCTTTTCTCTATTATGTAAGTAATGACCAAAAAATCCTCACTGTACCTTATTAAGAAACTATTTCAATTATCAGACTCATTTGGAGACTCCTTTTTTATTTCTGGTTGTTAAAAAATATGATCGTCTCAACTTCAAAAAATTTTCCGCTGACTAACAGTCTTCGGCTCCTACAGCAGAGAGAGAGAGAGAGAGAGAGAGAGAGAGAGAGAGAGAGAGAGAGAGAGAGAGAGAGAGAGAGAGAGCCTGGCATTTAAGAAAAACGTGCTTTCTCCATTCATACATTTTGACAACAGCCATTAAGCAATAATAGTTGCATCTTTTTTTCTAGGAAATCAGCATCTTTGTTTACTTGTACCCATACTGTAATATTCATTCATTCTCGTGTGTCCTGGCTGTCAAGGCCCTTTTGTTTATAACCCCCGCCACTCCATACATATTGTCAACCAGTTTCTCCTAACTGATCACATATTATGATAACTAATGAGCTTGAGTGATTTAATTATGTAAAGAATGATGGAATAATAATAAACCACCGAAAGTCAGTTTCTTCACAATAGGTGAGATGCCTGTGGTAGAAATCAACCTATTTGAGCCGATTTCTCTCAGAAGTTTCCATAAGAATATATATTCATAAAGGTCCCACGGAATTTCGCTTACCTATTATTTACCCAGGTTAATTGGCAATGATGGTCCACGTAATTTTTTATGTTCACAGAAGTGAACCTAATGCATGCGTGCACTCGTTAGTCCTCGTTGTATTTTGTGATCGAATCAAGAACAGTAATTACTGTAGTTTCTATAATGTGTCTTCTTGAGACGGATGAAGAAAAAAGACGACATAAGTCCTGGAATTGCTGTTCCTTTACTTTTATTCCTTGTTCAAATACACACACACACACACACACACACACACACACACACACACACACACACACACACACACACACATATATATATATATATATATATATATATATATATATATATATATATATATATATATATATATATTTTTTTATTATATTTTTTTTATATATATATATTATATTATATATATATATATATATATATATATATATATATATATAAATTTTATACATATACTGTATAAATATATATATACAGTATATATTTATTTGTGAGTATGCATATATATACTTTAAGTAATTTTAAATTTTATGCAGACACAAACATATTTTGTCTAGGTGGTTATGTTTTCAAGCGTGCCAGTCTGTGTGTACGTGTTATTAAGCCTCCAAATGAATGGGCAAACAGATTTTGGTGAAAATAATTAAATTCAGTTTTGAGTAACACTCTCCATATGATTATTTTTCATCGTCATGGGAGCCCTCACCCTTTTAAATAATCAAGTAAAGAAAAATTATATATATATATATATATATATATATATATATATATATATATATATATATATATATATATATATATATATATATATATATATATATTATATAGAATAATTTGTGCGTTCACTGATGACAAGTATATCAATTCACTGATGTTTAGCCTAGGGATAATACGTCTACTGAATGATATTTGTTATTTTATATTTATTTTACAATAATTTCTCACACTGTAGTTCATTTTCCAGGTTATATTTGTTTTTGTAACATTTCCAATATTTTTCAATAAATTTGAAAAGGTCACACTTACGAGAAACTTTGAGTATTTTGTGTCAAGATTTTGAGATATGCACCTATATACATAATTTAGTTAAACAGACTTTACGGAGCATTAATATGAAAATCTTTCCTTCTGTCTCTATCTCTTTCTCTCTCTCGCTCTCTCTGTCTCTCTCCATGTCTCTGAAATATCCCCGTGGCTGTCTTCCATCCCTTTCAAATGAATGCCAGGGAACCCAGAAGTCTTCATTTAAAATTTGTCCTTCAAGTGCCTTGGAGAAAGACCTGAAAAATCGTCGATGAAATGCATAAAGTGAAACTAAAAAAATCTGTAAAATACCTTCGAAAAATTTCATTTTTTCAAATGCAATCATTACCATTACTATGTGAGTAGCCCTTATATAGTAACCAGTTCCTAGAAAGTGATTAAAAATAGGCCCATCCACACTGTAGGTACTCTCACTGCTGAGCAAAATAGCTAGGTAGAAGCGGTGCTGGTGAAGCTTTCTTGAAAGACATTGCATGTCTGGTGCGTAAGTGTTATTTATAGGAGTTTCGTCCCTGATTCAATGGATAGGAAACACCATGGCATTAATGGCCCCATTGATTTTCTAGTGGCTATCCACTTTGAGGCTATAAACCGATTTAAAACAGCCTTTGTGTCGTAATTGACAATTTCTCTCCATTGGAAAAGCTCTTTTTAGTTATAAGCGATTAATTAGTATTAACCCCTTACACGGCTGTTTTTCATTTTATTTCCATGACGCTCATTGGCGGAACCGGAATTGCCCTGTTAGAATGAGTGTGCGCGGGAGGAGTTGGTATCTCAGAATTTGTCTACCACCCAAAAGAAGAAGAAAAAATTGATTGAATCCGTTGAAATAGGGTCGTGGACTTTTCTGCTTGCTCTCTTTCTCCTTTTTTTTTTTTTTTCAACGTGGTGGCTCCCCCAGGGCTCGAGGCTTTGCCACTTGAAGAGACAGTGTTTCCGAGTGAAATTTATTGTAGTGTTTTCCAGGGAATCATTAGAGAGATATTTATGATATTTTTGCAGCCTTTCTGCCGCAGCAAATTCCAAGGATGAAAAGAACAGATTGTTTGTTTGCTGTGTATTTCTCGATAACTGATTTTCAAAGGTGGGACGATTTTATGATAGATCTAAGTTCATTTTTTAAAAAGAGATTCAAATATGTCGAACTCGGCTTACATTAGAAGTGGCTCTATCTATCATTGCGTTATGTGTTTTCCGAATGTATTGCACACATTTGTACATTTCACTGATATAGGACTATATAAGTTCTCATCAAGGATATTTCTGCCCTAAGAGAACCAATGGTTTGACGTGCAGGTATAATGTACGCTAAGCTGAGAGAAGACTTTTGAAGGTTACTGAATCCATTGGTAAAAAGGATATTCTCCTGCAGTAAATTTAGGAAGACTTGAACAACTGGCCAGGTCCAATACCCTGCTGGGTACTGGACCCGGCTACCATACAGATGCCTTTCCATAAGAAAATATTCAAATCGTTGTTAAATTTACTTCATAAATCCGTCTTTTGCCTCCTATTCTATGTTACCATTGTGCTGTATACTGCGTGCGATCATAACTTTTTTTTTTAATATGGCTACACAATGTTATTTAAAACTTAAAACATTCGAGAGCACGAGGGAAAAGATAGAAACCCATTATTCCTCCACTCTGATTGAATGTACCTTTGATTTTCATAATTCTCATTTATCAACATTCGCTTTTATTGCACTTCTTGAACAGAGATTGTCAGCATACATTGAAAGTGATATATAATGCAAGAAATACTTGACTGTATTCTTAACTGAATTCCTGTTTTCAAAGTTAAAGGGATATCACGAGAAAAACTTATTATGGGAAAGAATACTTTTATTAGAAATATAATTACGGGAAGGATTTTAACAATTACATAACAGACATATGACTTTAGAAGACTCCTTGTCAGGGGTTGTTATAATGTTTATTCATGCGCCTATAAATGTGTCTGTACAAGTGTAATTGTACACCCCCACCAAATGACCTGTTTTAGTTTAATGAGAAACCGGCACGATTATCAAAATATTTGCAACGCTTCAGTTTTGGATTTTTATTTTAATTGTAAATCGACGAGAGACCGTGTGCCCGAAACTACTGTTATTACCTCTGCTGCACTGATGTAACAAGCATCACTCAAGCTACCTCTGCAACCAACAACAATTCTGCCTAGCTGCTTAGTATTATTTTTATCGTTACTAGTAACTGGATGCAGAAGCACTGTCCTTCATTTGCAAGCTGTTGTTCAGTAGACTTAACGCACCAGTGCATTAATTTAAATAAATGAATACAAGTACGAATTAGAATAAATTCCACTTAGGAATTTCAGAAAATGTTTCATCTGCTTAAGCCTGATCAGTTAAAACCTCATTACACAAATGGTATATGTAAACAAGAAATTGCATGCAGCTGAATCAGCAATTTCATTCAACCACACAGCTCTAGAAGTGTGCATCTTGCCGCAATATATGACTTCGCCTCCTAAACCTCACAGCTGCCTTCAGACGACACCGTAAGGAACAATGGCTAGTCTTTAAGAAACAGAAAGAATAACAATAAGAGTGAGACCACCCACTTCCTGGTAACTGTTAACCCCAAATCGAGTTCATGTTTCGCCGCCTGCACGATGACGGATGTTGAATAAGGCGGTCATTAAGAAGGCGATTTTCCTAAGCCAAGGGAAGCTTAATCTGTATTTAGCAGTGACTTTAAGAATAGATTAATATAAAACTGCACCTATCCGCTAAACGGCTGAAGGCTGGAATTACCCTTGATCAAAATCCACTCAGTCTAGGATGCTGATAATATCACATACAGACACAGCTTCCAGTCTCTCATCCACACCGAAGCTCTCACTGACCATTGTGCCTTCTACAGGAACAACATAATAACGAGAAAGGTGCGAAAGGCAGCCATAAGATGCATAGAATAACGAGAACATCGCCATCGGAGGAGTCAGCAAGGTTACTGCCTGTCTCCCCATCTGTACTGACAAATGCAAGAACCAAAAGAGATACTGACTAATGAATCTAAGTTGCTCCTTGTTAACCAAGAGCCCCATCGCAAACATTCTGAGAAAGATTAAGAGGACATTGAGAGGGTGAATGCCACTGCAGGAGCCGTCTACTGAAAATGTGCAGTGTGTGATAGCCAGATTTTATTTGTAAAGTCTGATTAAATTGCAGTGTGTGAATAAGGGATGGTGGTGATTTATCGCGGATTCGCCATCCATACGTACAGAAAGACAAGCGTCAGTAGAAGGTCTAAGTTGAATGTTTGTCCTAAGGAATCAAAATACATTAGTTCGTTTGGTGTCTATATATTGTTGAAGTAAACTGGCATACCAGGGAAAACATTACCTCTTCCAATGTAATTTTTAGTACGTAAGATTGATAACTTAGGCCCTTAACTCCACCTTAAACTGACATACTCTTAAAGAATAAGTTTTAAAACAATGTACTTTATCTACCAGAAGTACTAATTACTCAAAATCTATTATTGCAGAATTGTTGATGGAGAAAAAAACCTAATAATAATAATAATAATAATAATAAATGTAACAATTATAATATCAATGATAGTTATAATTGTAACCGTTTCAAATAAAACTACAACAATGATACAAAAACAAACAACAGGTATTAGCGTAGGCGTCTGCTACATTATCTGGGTGGAAGGGATTGTAAAAACTTAATATTCCTGATGCAATGAAATCCATAATCTCGACATTATCCAGTTATATGACTTTGTGGAATTTGTCTTTGTCAGGCGGATGATAATGTTCGAGTCGGGACGTTTGAATGATCTAGAGATCGTATCTGGATCGCAATCAGCCTCAAGTAGCAGACACAGAGAGTTCGTTCGAGGGAGAACTAGCGCGAACCTTCTTCGGATTTTTACTTCCTATGGTATGTTTTGCAAAATGATCTTTCCCTCAGGTATATACCCTTCACGAAAACTTCCTTCTTTTCCAATGTGACTCATACTTTCTCCAGAAACCTTTGTATCGCCTCTTATTTCGCGCATTTAATTTCCCTTTGTTTCTTTAACGAATTATAATCTACTTTTGTTTTACTTACTGTCACACTGTCACAGCAGAGAGGACGTTTGTGTCTGGATGGGAGTGTTTTTGCATGTGTAAGTATGAATATAAGGAGATAGGCATTAATGTAAACATACTGTATATTTACAACTAAAAATGACCACATTTACTTGGAGATAAATACTTCCTCATTATGAAATGAATCAATTATGACTCTTCAAAAGAAACAAAAATATGATGCGGTGCCATATGGTGAAAGAGAGAGAGAGAGAGAGAGAGAGAGAGAGAGAGAGAGAGAGAGAGAGAGAGAGAGCCGCTATTGAAAATGTTTTCATTAAACTTTAAGCATTACCACTAAGCTGTGTTGTGTGGAAATGTCTGACCATTTCAGCTGCGAGGATGAATAATAGAAAACAAGTCTGGATGTTGTTAAAGGTCACGTGTTAATACGAAACAGAATGGCGGATTTGGATAGTAAGTAAGACAAGGAAGAGAGGAGCGCCTTTATGGAAAATGATCAGGGACGTGGGGAAGAGAAAGATGTCACAGCGCGGAAAAATGCAGAAAATGAGCATAGCTAAGAAGAGGTGGGAATGAAATAACGAAGAGGAGGAGAAAGGAACGAGGAAATTCGTGGTATTAGGAAGACTGGGAGACTGACAGATGTGATAGAGCGATTTGATGATGAAGGAAACGTGCGGAGGTTTCAGGGAGGTGGAGGCGGAGATTGGAAAGGACTAAAAAAAATAGTAAAAAGAAAGTGGAGGAGATTAGGAAGAAGATAGATGGCCGATGAGACTGTTCACGAAGGAGAGGCAAGCGAACTTTGAGGAGAATAATAGTTCCTAACAAGACTAGGGTACCAATAATAATTATGCTTTATCTTCTCGATTTTATGTTATGCTCCGCTCAGAATTTCATTTGCGTCGTATTTGAACGTTTACTTGCAATTAAAGAGTAGTGGGTGCGCCAGCTGTTCTGTTTCCGTGATGTTAGGTGAAGCTTCTCAGTACCACTAAAGGGTTTTTGAACCACTTAGTATGAAATAAAAATTTAAGAGTTGAAATTGCACACCCACACACGCACACGTATATATATATATATATATATATATATATATATATATATATATATATATATATATATATATATATATATATATATATATATATATATATGTTGTGTGTGTATATATATATATATATATATATATATATATATATATATATATATATATATATTTATATATAGGTATGTATGTATGTATATTACAATCATTCTTAATACGTGATTTTTATCATTCAAATACCTGAGTGGTGTCAGATTTGTTGCTAGGCCATCTTCAATTTTTTTTTCACATACGATCATGTATGAAATAATTTCATCTAAAGGAATAATACCGATGTACAGTTTAAATACGTTTTCTGTGTAATATATTACTTTTAAGAAATAAGAGATTTATATTTCTTTTGATTCTAAATAATGAAACGCCACCTAACAGAACAACTGTAACGTATTTCATTCTTTTATGTTTTTTTAATCGCTAATGCGTATTTTCTTAAAACATAAAGATTTTTGCTTACACATCATATGGAGTAAGTAAATTAGATTTAATTGATTTCAGTCTTGAGTCATAAACCAATATTTCTCTTTGCAGGACTTACAACATTATTGGTCTTTCCGCTGTGGACAAATAAATTAACACTATTTTAACTTCCAACGTAAGAGCAACATGTAGCTGCTTGTGAGCAGTACTGAACTCTGCGCATTACAGGTGAGGATCTTTTAAGTTTTTACCCTTTAATCCTTCAGTGAAAGAGAAAAACTTGATCAGAGTGGAAAATGGAACCACTTAAAGGTGTAGGGTCATGTTGCCCAAGGAAAAATATTCTTAGGCATCTGTCGTAGTCCCCGAGGTTGTGTTTTTCAAAAGTGTGATTGCAGATCCCTCCTTTTTTTTTTAGAGGCAGTGAGGTGTGCAAGGTGGCTTTCTCTGTAGTGTACTCCCTCTTTTTCTTTGATAATAGCAAGCGACTTGTAGAACTGACTATCTCTCGTTAAGCTAATCCAACAGTCGTGTAATTTCATTTGGCAGTTAGCAATGTTGTTCAGAGATAAGAAAACACATTTACTTACAGTAGCTATAGATTTTGTGAGACAACGAATTCCCCCTAAATGACTGGCTTAAGGTTCTCCACAAGAATAACATAATCTGCACAGTTTCCAGTAGAAAATAAATATTGTGGTCTGAATCCTTGATTACTTAACTTGGGAGAGGTTAAATCAGAATGCTATGGGGTTTGTCACCCAAAAGCAAATAGGTAAAATATCTGCAAGTTCAAAAACTTTCTCTCTGATGAAAACAGTGCACGGTTCAAAATTGTATACAGGAACTGGAGTTGGTATTAAGTTTGAGATATCTAGATATTGTCAGCAGCAATTACTGGACGTCACTGGTAATTAATTGGCAGCAAAAAGGTATGGGGTCTTGGATTTGCATTTCAATTATTATAAAGAGTTCTATAGCTTTTCCTCATTCCTTCCTTCATGAACTATTTTTTCTAGATATAGAAACAAAATTTTTATAAACTCTTGCAAAAATATTACTTAATAATCTAAATTCCATAAGAATGCACTTTTTGATCTTGTGGAAAGTTAAGCTCTAGAAATAGTTGGTAACTTCAATGTAATTTGAATATTTTTCCCCAAACTGGGATAAGATTAATATTAAGCAATTCCTCAATCCATTTTGAAATATCGCCCATTATTTTTAGCTTCTTTTGATTTTCCCTATGTGGGAGTCTATATGTAACATTGTTCAACGAAGAAGCAACTCACAAACTCACAAACACACACACGGACATGCGTATATGTATATATATATATATATATATATATATATATATATATATATATATATATATATATATATATATATATATAAATATATATATATATATATAACTGTATATATATATATAAAATAACTGTATATATATTTATGCAGACTTATAGACTTTAACATTTTCAAAAAATATTTACCAATTTCTTTTTCATATATATAAAACACACAAAAATGTTTGTATATCATTTTATATTTACATATATTAGTTTTTCAATGTATATATTTATCACGTTTCTGATTTGTATATGTATACACACACGCATATACATATATATATATATATATATATATATATATATATATACATATATATATACACATATATATATATATACATACATATATAAACAAATCAGTAACGTGATAGATATATACATTGAAAAACGACTAGCAGGCTGTAAAAATCAAATTTATATATCTAGCATTTCTTTTGTGTTTTTACACAAGTTTAGAATAATGTCTATACATAACGCATAAATTCTGCTACGCTTATATATACATATATATATATATATATATATATATATATATATATATATATATATATATATATATATATTTATTTATTACATACATAATATGTATGCGTTTATTTCTAATAATTTAACTAAAGATTATATTAACCATAAACAGATGGTCTAACAGTGTTTTGTAATAACCTTTGACTCGATGTGGAATAAGACGTTCAATTTTCATGCAGATCCGATATAATTCTTACGCAAACTTATGTCTTGAATATTTTGTTCTTAGGAATTATACTCACTGTTTACTCTGTGATTTCTGTCTATTTTTTTTCTTTGGACGCTACTTAAAGCTGTTGGGCTAAAAAATCAAGGCAAATATTGCCCAGAATAAAGAAATTTAGCCCCTTTTCCTCATTGTCATTCGTTATATGGGCATATAATACGAATTCTTTCGTCTCTATGAGGATGAAATGGGGCCTAATCCAGCCGGAATCTCTCTTCCATTGTGGGCTTGGTCTCTGTAGATCCGTCGAAGATATATTGATAAAATGTGTATGTGGCCATCTCTCGCATCTCTT
The DNA here is from genome assembly GCF_040412425.1 of Macrobrachium rosenbergii. Lineage (NCBI taxonomy): Eukaryota > Metazoa > Arthropoda > Malacostraca > Decapoda > Palaemonidae > Macrobrachium > Macrobrachium rosenbergii. The sequence goes on along the minus strand of NC_089760.1, from coordinate 8,281,514 downwards.
TTCTCCACTAGGCCAAGATCCATCATAGTGAACTTCATTGATACCCCTTCGTCACATTGCATATTTATGATATAGAACGTGCCTGGTTATATTATTTGTCTATCCATGTGGACAAATGAATGAATACTCATGATATTTGCGTTCTTTGTTCTTAAATCCAATTCTCTATCGATCTGGCCAATAAGGATAAGTGTTAACTACACAAAGGTTAGCAATCCTATTGCTATGGTTTCTAAATATATATATATATATATATATATATATATATATATATATATATATATATATATATATATGTATATATATATATGTATATATATATATATATATATATATATATATATATATATATATATATATATATATATGTATGTATATATAATATTTTAATATATTATAGTTATGTATATTGGCAATATTTTAATACTTATAGTTGTGTAGTAGGCCTTTCCTTTGGACCTCAGGTCCAGAAGAATCGAGAGTACCAACACTCAACCACTTACTACGCAGAGGCTTAAGTTTATACATCGACAGGGGCCTAAAATACTCATTAAGTTTGAACTAACGCTTCAGCCTACATTAATATCTATATCACCTACTATAATTTACCGAATCGTTGGCAAAATAAAAACAAGAACGTTAGATGATTTCTGCATTTCCTAATCACCCCTGATATGTTTGCAACACTAGCATGACTAGCTGCCAAGACAGGTACCAGAAACCTCATGAATTCATCAATTTCCTGTGGGGTTTGGAGGAAATTTACTGCCAAGACAAGCGAAGACAAGAACAGGCTCATCACTGAAGGTGACAGGAGTTTGGAAACACCGACATGTAACTTTTAAGAGACCCAGCACCTCGGAGATCGAAGTGCCTTAGATACACTGGACGTGCTGATTTCTCTTGGAAGGACATTTTCGATATTTTAGGGATGATAATATTAGGTGGTCAGCGGCAAAATAATGCATAGAGACATCGGAGGGAAAAAAATTCTAACTTTTGTTGACTTTGCGAAAGAATAACTTAGTTATTTTACATGTTAGAAAGTTAATCTCTATAAATGAATGCTTAACAACAGACGCCTAGCATGGAAAAAACCAGATTTTAGTTTATCACCAAACAATTTCCTAGTGGGAGTTGAAATAATTTCCTAACCAATTCATGAAAAGGCAGCAAATTATTGCGAACTTTGCAGAGTAATAACTGAATTCATGTTAAAAAGTCATTATTCTTTACAACTGAAAGTTGATCGAAGTACACGCATTATGCTGAAAATAATTATATATATATATATATATATATATATATATATATATATATATATATATATATATATATATATATATATAAAAAATAAATATTTATATATAAAATAAATATTTGTATATAAATATAAATAAATACAGTATATATATATATATATATAAATACAGTAAATATATATATATATATATATATAATATTATATATATATATATAATGATTTGTTTTTGCTGGAAATTCCCACAGGATTACTTACTCTTACATGTTAATCCACATATGCCCCTTGATATCGAATTCAGTTTACCACATACAGCCAAAGAGAATTATATATTATACGTGTATCTCACCTGCAGATAGTATAGTGTAGGAATCATTATCATGCTTTGATAAAGCATAAGCGTAGGTTTGAATTCCCTTTGAGAGAAAGATATATTCATAAGGTATTTGGTTTCATATTATATATCTGTAGATAGGAAAAGTTCATAGAAGAAAAGTGCTGGAGTAAAAAAAAACGAACTTATCGCTATTTCTTGAAGATCCCCTCCCATTGTTTTCAAAGGAAAAAAAATTGATTTTTTGACTACTTGGAACCTTAATTGATGTTTCCCCGAGACAAAAATGACTAACTGGTATTTATTACTAATGTGACATATTACTGACGGGCTTCAGTTCGCGATCTTTTGTTTACTGAGTGGAACCTGTATTTTTCTCGAGTCCCATGGCTCCAGGCAAACAGCTGGAAAGGGATATTGTTGTGTCTATCATAACCCTTTAAAAGAGGGCCTAAGATCTGGGCTCATAGCCGAGAAGCTTAAATTAAAGCAAAGAGTTGTTCAGAAGTAGGCGTCCCAGGAAAATTTCTGAGCGAGTTAACGCAAAATAAAACGTGCATTGGAAAACCAGCCCTTCCTTACAGCTAGTTTACAGATGATGTGGAATGTCTCTGTGAGGTTCATATGCGATCATTTGGCAAAGGATTTGAAGTATCGCAGCTTTTGTGCCAAGATTAAGCCAGTACTTTGTGCTGAAACATTATAGATAGTAGGGCATTTTCGCAGAAACACGAGGATTGGGTCTGGGAGAAGTGGTGTAGAGTTTTGTGGAGTGATGAGGCAACATTTACAGTGTCTTGTGGTAGCAGGGTTGGGAGGGTGAGGAGACTCCAAGGGCCTGACCCTCATGATCCCGAGTACTGTGCTGAAGTAGCAAAATTCCCTGCTACTTTAACGGTTTGGGCTTGTTTCGCGTACTATGGCCTTGGTAGTTTAGTATTTTTAGAGAAGAATGGTACTATGAATGGTAACATTTATTATACAGTGTTAAATGAGCACTTGCCAGATAGTTTTGAAAAATGTAATGCAGATTGGTTCATGCAAGATGGTGCTCCATGTCATACGAGCCGTTTTGTGACTGGATGGTTAGAAGATTGTGGCATAAACTACTGCAAGAATTGGCCGGGTAACAGCCCTGCCCTAAACCCAGTAGAGAACCTCTGGCATCTCATTAAAGGGAAGTTACGTAACCGTGACACTTCAACTATTGAGCAACTTCGTCGAGAGATCCAGGATGTGTGGAGTAATTTTGATCAGTTATTAATACAAACACTATTAGATTCCTTGCCAAGGACGTTACGGAGCTCAAGAAAATGAATGGGAAGACTATACCAAGTATTAGAAGTGAGTACCAGAGTCAGTTTTCAATTGATCATTTTTTTTTTTTTTTTTTTGGTGCATGGCTCTTAAAATATTACGAAATGTTGTGACAGCGTTGGATGGGTGTGTCAAGGTTATGGCATGCACAAACTTTTCGCTTTTAGTTGTATGTGTGTGTATGTGTATATGTAGCCTATGTTTACTTATCTCAGAAGGAGAAAAATGGTTTGTCGTTTTGAAGGTCTCTGATTGGCTCCGGCCCACCCATCAATTGACTCAGTTGCGAATGGGTACTATAGCCACCTTTCCGGCCCTCTTCCATAGACTAAAGGAGGATCGTTGGTTGTTTCTTTTCACTAGCTATACTTTCATACTAGGCCTATGCGTGTTCCAAGTTTGTTTAATGAGACTTGCTCGTCTGTAGAATGTTAAAACGTTATATATAAAAATGTGATTGACCTAAAGACGTTATTAGTTTAGAGAGCATGTTAAATATGATAAACCTGTATATCGCGTAAGGCAGAGGTTATGAATAACACCCCTTCTCGAAGGAAGTCTAATAATCTCTTTTTTTTTGATTTGCTGGAAATTTTAACGTAAAGGAAACAAATAGTACCAAAACTACGGTTTTTATTGGCTTATTATATCCCATTTCATTATGTAGGCTAATTGATAAATCTGTGCAAAATAAACCATTCGTGTAGAGCCGGTCAGATAATTACAATACTAAGATTCTAACCTCCCTGTCTTCACAGTTCTCAAAATGTTATTCAGTTGAGACATCTTCGCTCAATTAGCACAGCTCTAGCGCTAAAATAAATAAATGCAGTCATATATCATTATTACTGAATGTTTTCGGTATGAGTCTAGAGCATCATTTCAACATCAAGTAACCTTCACATGAGTTTTCATTGTGAAATACTTTTCGTAAAAGCTAATGGTTTTATTAAATGCAGTTGCTAAGGAATGGAGAGAGAGTAAGACTAGCATACTGATAGACAGACAAAAATAAGGTGATATGAGACAGACTGACGGCAAAGCGAGAGAGAGAGAGAGAGAGAGAGAGAGAGAGAGAGATGAACAGTGTGAGCCAGTATGCGAGAAAAAGTTGAGAAACTTTGTTCAGCCTTTGACTGTTAAGCCCTTGACGGGTGACAAACGATAATTTAAACTTAACAAAACTTTGATAAGAAATAATGAGGAGTTGTCATAAATGTACCTTTAACTTTCTCTCTCTCTCTCTCTCTCTCTCTCTCTCTCTCTCTCTCTCTCTCTCTCTCTCTCCATGGTATTATTGTACTGTTTGAACAAAGGGTGTTTGGTAAACACCCACGATTATGTTAATTTCTCGAATTCGCAAAGTCTGTGGGTGTTGTCGTAGGCTGAATGAATCATGATGTAGCTGCTTCCCGAGAACTGTCCCCCTTCCGTTTAGGCTACGCGAGCGCTAAAGATTTATTAGTCATATACTGTAGTGATATGGAATATAATTAGACCATAAAAATCATACTTTATGTTGGTTGCACCTTATCTTTGCTATCAGTAAATGCTTAGTATATATATATATATATATATATATATATATATATATATATATATATATATATATATATATATATATATATATATATATACTAAGAAAAGACATTGGAATGATAGATGGATTTCTTTCAAAATATGCTCTTGACTCTGACATATGATATGCATTTTAACCTTTTAACACATTCATGAAGTATAAATACCTCGTAATCATTTAGATGCTAGTGTCGTTATTGTTTTTACATTATCATATAGAACAAGCGTGAAGAATTAAACGGGGCCTATCGGTCTTTACAGCAAAATGAGGCTGTGTCGCCAATAAGTCACAGAGTTAAAGGGAACGGGAAGGCTCTAACCTTCTGGTGTGTGTGCGTATGTTTATACGCTTCTCCGTTTGGGCGTCTCTGTAGGTTTGAATTTGTTTCGCTGTATAATAAACTGGTTAAGTATATCCTAGGGCTAGGGCTGGCGAAGGATTAGATTTATTTTACGTGGCTAAGAACCAACTGGTTACCCAGCAACGGGACCTACAGCTTATTGTGGAATCCGAACCACATTATGACGAGAAATGAATTTCTATCACCAGAAATAAATTCCTCTAATTCTTCATTGGCCGCTCGTAGAGTCGAACGCTGGGCCAACAGCGTGCTAGCCGAAAGCTCTACCCACCCCGCCAATGAAGAGCTATAATAAACTGGTACAGATAAATGATGATGTTGAGATAATGTAAAATGAGATAAGAAAACAGACGAGAAACTTGTTGGAGGTAGAAAAATAGGGCGCATGAGATATTTCATAAACAAAAACAAATGGATCTGAAATCATCCATAAAAATAATACTGAAAACAAAATTTTTTTTTTTCCTTTTTAAAAAGTCTCCTAATACAGTTGAAAAGGAGTCGAACCAACGCTACCGCAATGTTTTATTCATATTCATCTGCATGGAACAAAATATGTTAAAATTGCTGGCCACACTGGAAGCGTTCGTAGGCAAACACGACCCGAGCGTTGATGGAAGTATTCCCAAAATGTACACAAACAAATGTCTGCTGGTGACTTGTTTGCATCGTTTTTTGACAAACGTAAATGCGCGTAAAGTTTATGTGTTTGTGTGTATAGCCTTTTATATATATATATATATATATATATATATAATATGTACACAAACAGGATTATGTTTATAACACAAACACATTATATATTCTTTCTTTTCTTTTTCTTTTAACGTGCTTTTATTCCCATTTTTGTATGGGGGGTAAGCACGATGCCTTCTTTGAAGGACTTTTGATTTGGTAGACCTTGGTCTCGATCGCTGCCCTTATTTCATGTATCATACCAGACCCAACGCCCTTTCTTAAAGCAGCGAGAAGTTATTGCGCGGGTATGTTTCGAGACGTGTGAGATGTTTGTTATATTTATATATGTTGTTATATGTTTTATATTTAGTCTATAACATATTTGCTTTATAGCATATATATCCGTTGATTATATATATATAATCCCGGGATATATATACGGATATATATATATAACATCTGTGATCAGCCGGCTTGCGGGATTGTATTACAGGTTTATAAAGCTGCTGCACAAACACATTTATATATATATATATATATATATATATATATATATATATATATATATATATATATATATATATATATATATATATATATATATATATTTATATATATACATATATACACATATTATATATACATATACACAAACACATAAACTTTACACGCATTAATGTTTGTCAAAAACGGTGGAAACAAGTCACCAGCAGATATTCCTGTTTTTGTACATTTTGGGAATACTTCCACCATTACTCCGTCGGGTCGTGTTTGTCTACGAGCGCTTCCAGCAAAATTATCCAGCGAATATAAGGCGCTGCCAGCAATTTAACATATTTTGGTCTGTGCAGATGAATATGAATAAAACATTGCGGCACGGTTGGTTCGCCTCCTTTTCAACTGTATCAGGAAACTTTAAAAAAAAAAAAAAACTTATTTTTTAGTACATCCTCGAATATTGCATCATGACCAAACTAGGTCAGTAAACTTGGATCGTCCTTGCACTTATGCTAAGTTTTTATCTCTTCTATGTGTCTTCTTGTTTTACACCCTTTGAATTCTTCTTAAAATAAATAAAATACCGGTGCGATACATCCCAGTAACTTTAATCTTTATTTTTCATTCACTATGATTGGTTTCAACTTGAGTTTCATCACATCAACAGATATATATATATATATATATATATATATATATATATATATATATATATATATATATATATATATATATATATATATATATATATATATATATATATATATATAGATATATATATATATATATATATATATATATATATATATATATATATATATAAACAGATTTACTCTAGGAAAATTGGAATACTGCGCATAAACCCTGACCAGTTCCGTTTTGATATAAGATACATATATTAAACATTAATATCCAGTAAGTATATACTATTTGAAATAACTATACCGTAGGGCATTTAAATTTCGACACCCATCAGATACCCAGTTTGGGCGATACTAATGATCACAAGACTTTTAAGCCACACAAAGCTTAGTCGAGAATAACAGTAACACACTGCTTATCCACCGTCTCTCTCTCTCTCTCTCTCTCTCTCTCTCTCTCTCTCTCTCTCTCTCTCTCTCTCTCTCTCTCTCTCATTACTAAAACAACGGACACAACGTTTCAATTAGTTTCCAGGTGCTACCACACGTGTAATCAGTAAAGTATTCAAAGTTAATTTTAACCTACTGAATTGTCAGTACGATCCTGGTTGAATAATGTCCCAAGTAATGTGGGGTATCTACATTAATTTCCATAAATAAAAAAACCCTTCAAAATGTTCCTATACTACATTATCATGTGCTGTATTTAATACAACCTTTTCGATACTTTGGTGGAATAATGATCGGGCTACCCTATTAAGCTCGATTAAAATGTTATTTTTCATGTTAGACAAACTGTTTAATAACTGCAAGATGGGTGAATTTATGTATACATACAGACCACTTTGGCCAAAATGGTGTTTTAATGTTAAAAATCTTACTTGCATTTGTCAAGTTAATTCATTATATTTAAGAAAGGGGCAACCTTTAGTACCCTACTTTTTGAAGTATTGTTCCCTCTATTTGTTAATTTGAAAAATATAGCAATATATAAATTTGCAATTACCAGGACTTTACCATATAATACTGGATACAATGATTCATAGTGGAATTGCACCCCCATATATAAATGAGTGAATTCAAAAAGTTAAAGATTTAAAACCACCGATCCAATTGACGACATAACATCCCTAGATATAAAGTTTTTTTACCAGTGAACTAGAGCAGGAGACATCCCAAATCATTTTGAATAATCAGATCTGGAGGAGACCCAGTCTAATCACTAAAAAGCTACTGAAGAAGATACTGCTGGTATCATAATCGGGGTTCCATTCCTCTCACACAGGAAAACCCTTTGACAAGTGGATTAGGTAGTGATAGATTTCTCTTTGCCAACACGTAATTGGCAGTTGCGGACGACATGACCTTTATTAGCTACGGAAACCAAAAGATCCTATGCCAAATGTATGGACAATTTCTGAGTCAAAGTTAAAACAGTCGAAGAACAAAAGGCTTGTTGAAGTCATAAAGAAAAAATTGAGCTCAAAACCTCACCCTCATCACTATATAAGTCAAAACCCATTAGGTCACATTAGTTTTCATGAGGTCTGCAGTTGCTGTCCACTGTTCAGGCAGTGGCCTGAGCACAGGGAGACAATACTCAGACTCAAACAATTTTTCCGTTATTGGCGTGTACATCAGGATGCCCTTTCCCCACTGCAGTAATTGGAAAACTGTCTATGTGGAACTCGAGAACTGGGGACAGATTTTGACAAACGATGGATACCTTGGTGACATCAAAGAGGGTGTGACAAAAAAGAAAATAAAAAAATATTCTGCACACGAACACAAAACGCCTGAAACGGCAGTAAAAGTTCAGTCTATAAACTGGAAACAGATGCCTTTCAGAAAATTACCTATAAATTAACACCAAAGACTCACTATGAGTATGTATACTAAAGTCTTCAGTTATCACACCTAAGTAGTTGCTCCTATGACAAAAAAACAGCATGAACCCCAGTATCCCCGAATATATGAAAAATTTAACTTCGTTAATCCGTCTAATTATAGTTCGTTCATTTATGCAAAATTGTCCTCATTGTTTTTGTTTTAGTTATATAAATATTTGCGATGCATTCGATTAAGCAAGCTATGTACATCTTTTGGTGTTTTGCCGAATAAAACAGCATCATCTACGTAATGCAAGCCATTTTCTCGTTGGGAGAGTGGGTTCCGTTCTCAGCTAGCACTCTGCTGGCCGCGAGTTCGAATCTTCGACCGGCCAATGAAGAATCAGAGGAATTTATTTCTGGTGATAGAAATTCATTTCTCGCTATAATGTGGTTCGGATTCCACAATAAGCTGTAGGTCCCGTTGCTAGGTTACCAGTTGGTTCTTAGCCACGTAAACTAAATCTAATCCTTCGGGCCAGCCCCAGGACAGCTGTTAATCAGCTCAGTGGTCTGGTTAAACTAAGGTACACTTAACTTTTTTTTTTTTTATAATGTAAGCCTATCCAGTTGACATCGATATTCACATCTTAACTATTTCTTTTGTCTCCGACCATTTTTCGCTTTAAATTCAATGAGAAAGATGGCAAAGATGATACAAAATTCCCTTATTGTACCCACTATTGCTCACACATTACTGGAAAAGACCTCGTTCACGGGGGAAAATCAATTAGTTTTGCATTTCCAACTGGAAAGTCACAGTGACTCAAGACATTCCCTAATACAGGTTTACTGGACCTGTCAAATATATTCTCGTAATAAACAAAGGCTATACGAAGACGATTATCCAGTTCCGTACACAGATGCCCAACATATATGGAAAAAGTTACTATTAATCGATGTTAATGATATTTATTGTTGTATATACAGTATATACATACATACATGCATATATATATATATATATATATATATATATATATATATATATATATATATGTATGTATATATGTTTATATAGTGCATATGTTTGTGTGTGCATATGTTTATTGTGTCTATTGGTTATATATATATATATATATATATATATATATATATATATATATATATATATATATATATATATATATATATATATATTTATCTGTATATATACATATATATGTATATATACATATAGGCTATATATTATATATATGTTAAACAGAAATGTTGTCTGCCTTTCACCCATCACGTTTTCATGGGGGAACAAAGTTCCTCTCTCTCTCTCTCTCTCTCTCTCTCTCTCTCTCTCTCTCTCTCTCTCTCTCTCTCTCTCTCTCTGCATAGTCCCTTCGAGTATTAGCTATAGCATTCTCGTGAGCTCAGTGAACCCAGAAGACTCTTTTGTAGGAAACTTGTCTTTGAAGTATCGAGATGAAAGATTAGACAGAGTTCCTATGATGAGATGCCGGACAAAAAAGAGTTGACAAACGTTTGCAACGGATCCGTCACGACGACTGTTTTGTGTACAGTCCCGGAGCTTTTTCGTGAATAAATGCTTTGTGCGATTTTTTATAATACTTTACAGGAGACAATTAGTACACAAAATCGTAGTGGGAGATAATTTATATTTTCACCACTTGTTTACTTTTTGTGAAATCACTGGTAATAGCAGTGATGAGGTTCAAAATCATGCACACAGTATAGTACTAAAGGGAGTATTACTAGATTCTCTATTAGGTATTAGATTCAGGCTTTTGGGAAGTTGTTCACGTAATGTAATTATCAAACCATGAATATGAATTGGGCAGTGGCCGATATCTTTATTTTCCCTTTAGATTTACCTTTATATATATATATATATATATATATATATATATATATATATATATATATATATATATATATATATATATATATATATATATATGTTTAATGTCAAATTCACGCTACCTCAGGAATATCCCCGATGGGGAATGATCACCGAAAGGGAATTTATAAGTGATAAATGGATCGTTACTGCTGGGTCTCGATCTTGATAGCTCATTGGGTAGACAGTCGACTGGAGTTGTTGGAAGGAAACTGTGTCGTAGGATCGAGACCCGGTAGTGCCGATCCATTTATCACTTTTAAATTCCCCTTCGGTGATCATTTCCCATCGGGGATATTCCCAAGGTAACGTGAATTTGACATTAAATAACATTTGTAGCTTCATGAATGTATATAAATCACGGTGTGATATATATATATATATATATATATATATATATATATATATATATATATATATATATATATATATATATATATATATATACATATACACACACACTATGTGTGTGCGATAGTATGTGCGTATGTGAGACGATGTTGCAAGACATTATTATATGCTGGTTATCATTCACTGTAACTAGAATGTAATTTTCGATCCTTTTAATGTACATGTAATCTGACTTTACTGTGAAATATACGGAGGTTTATTTTTTACAAAATAATAATTACGCGTCTATTTAAAAGGTATGATAATAAACCCATGGTAAAATCATATCCTTCATAATTCCAAGAAGAATTGAGGTATCAGTTTCCATGATTCCAAGAGATATGTTCCACCTCACTAATTTAGCGCCCTGAATAGTAGAAAATGGAAAAGATAACGTAACTTAGTTCCCTAAGGGCATGTACTTTAATTATTCTTGGAAAATTTACTTCAAGTTTTCGCCCTTCCTTATAAGTTTAAGGCTGAACATATCTGTTTGTGGTGAGTCCGTTTCCGGTCAGTTTACGGCAACATCGTGAATACTAAAGATTATTTTTGGTTCTTTTCACTAAAAGTTCCTTCTACCCTTATTTACATATTTTGTGAAAAAGTCTTTGGAAGTTGATATAAAAGGTTTTTCTGCAGCCAAACTAAAAAATTGTAAAAAACAAACCTTTGTATTTTTCATATAAATAAAAGAACCTCATTAGCCGGTTATAAACGACCCACTGTGCAATGAGACTGTTTGTTGATTGCCTAGCATTGCATGCCGTAAATACTTAATCAAGAGGCAATGTGCAATAAAAATATGGTCGACACGTGTACCTGTGGCGGCTTCCCCAGTCTAAACTAATGAAGACAGGGTCCAACCACTTCCAAGTAAGAAGCCTCAGTATTTCAGAGCTCTGTTGAGGTATGTCACAATGAAGAGGCAGGAGTTCATGACTGTGCCTATTGATGTCAAAACCCCAGTGATATGTTCAGTACACGCTTGTGAAATGAGCTATGTAGATCCGGTAGTGAGGGAATTCGTGATGGGATATAGATACCAAAGGATTAATCTTAAGATTATTACGATGCCCCATCCGTATAAAGATTATGCATCAATGGTACTCAGACCTATTCTTGTAGTTAACTATCCATGAATTCACTTGCGCAAAGGAAACTTGATTCATTCAGTATGTGGTGCATAATTTCATATTCACAAAGATTATTAAACCTTCATAGAATTACTGTTATTCAAAATAACAGGGCATGCACAGCTCCTATAGCTACCCCGTCATTTTACCTACAATTTAAACATGAGTAGCGGTCGAATCATTTAGAAAGAAATGGTGATGTTCAAGAATTTATTTCAACCAATAAAAAAAGCAAAGATTATTGACACCGGATGCCAAGATTCAGGAAGATCAAATTATCTACTAACATTTTCGCTGGAAAAGAACAATAAAAGAAGTGAACAAAAGTGAATGCAGAGCTGCCAAGTTGGAACAAAGAAATCTGAGAGAACGCTGAGCGTTGCAGAAACGTAACCTGGCTGTTAGGAACTGGGTACATTCCACACGGGAATATAACTAAAAGAATAAAAAAAAAAAAATGGAAATATGATGTCTTAAACTGCATTATCGTGCATTCGAAAAATGCGATACTTTAAAGGAAAAATCTGTCTACAAAGAATTATATACACTCACTTTTAGTCACCATTTCTCATTTTTTCTTATTAATTGCATAAAAACCACAGGACAATATTTATATATATAAAGAATTATATGCAATTCTAGTCTCTATTTCTCATCTCCTTTTATTTGGAAAAACTCACAGGACATATATCTATGTATAAAGATTTATATATACTTCTAGTCAATATTTCTTTACCTTTTATATGGAAAAAACCAAATTCAGGCTCATTGTTCTTATCGTACAGTCATATTTACAACTAAATATAGCACCATTAGGCATTAAATTCTCCTTTATCATTGCCTTGGAAAGGGATTCAAATTCATATAAAATTTTTTTGTCATATTTTAAATAGTTTTCTTCTGCTGATTTTAGCAGTGATTGAGATGGTTTAAAGACCATTGTCTCGAAAAATTATTAGAAAATAAAATTTTGTTAAGATCTGTCAATTGATTGTTTCTTTTTTTATGAACTTCGTATATAGAATGTTAATTGTATGTAAAATTTGGATAAAATAAAATACAAGATAAACGAAACAGTCGGTGAATTATTACCGATGGCAGAAATAAATTTCGCAACAGATGAGGTAACTGAGATGTCAATATTTTCTCATATAAGTTCTTTTTTTTACATTCTTAAATAAGATTTCTCTGAAGACACGGGGACAAAAATACATATCAACGATAGCCCCTTGCCTAAAGAATTTGTAGAGACGCATTAAAATGGAACATTATAAAATCAATGCAACAATCACACGGCAAAAACCAAAACTGTGTATGCATGTTATTCTTTTTCACTTGTTACACGTTGACTTGGATCCATAAATTATCGGACAATTTAACGAAATATCTTTTAATGATACACCAGTAATAATTATTGGCTTAGGAAAACGAAAAATACATACGCAAACCCTTTGTTTTCTTTTGATGACTTTGATCTTTTAAATCACCGTCATTTACTAACTGGTGACTACAAATAAATATACTTTTCCTGGATCCCTCTTTGTTCATTGCCCGGCGGATGATAATCATTACGTCACGATGAGTAATGGTTTAAAAGAAAACGTGTTTCTGCTTTGTTAGGAGAGCAATTTGCGCAAAGGAAATAATGTTTGGCATTGCATTTTGTGCACTGATTTTTTCTTTATATTTATTTTTTTTTTTTTTACAACCTGTCAAGGCACGGTCATGTTTCCTTTACTATTGCTTGTCGTGACGCGTTGGTCATTAGGCAAAACATTCACGGATGATCAGTAAAAGTTGGGGAAAGAGAACTTGTTCTTTTTATTTATTTCTGTAAGCTCTTAAGATCATTGGGCGGCTCTAGCGTACCTCAGATGTCCAGTCCCCCTTTTTTTAATTCCCGTATACCCAGAAAAAAAAAAAATTGAAGATCTGAAAAATCATCGTTTCAGACTCATCCCTGTGAACGATAAAAAAAAAAAAAAATACAGAGCTGGATTGGAAATGTAAGTGAAGAGTTAAAAAACTAGGAACAAGCTATAGGTATTTTCTGACCAAGTTAGTAATATTCTACTTTAATAAAAGTTAACAACCATTCCATTCTCACGATACATTGCTGCCAGCTTTCTTTTTTTCCTAAGAAACGACGAAAGAAGAAACTGCCGTAAAAAAAAGATACCAGATCGCATAACAGCAAACAGACAAAAAACACTTCCATGTATAAAAGGGATAACGGCAAAAGCTCCCTCTGAGGTGGGTCCTTCAAGCTGGTATTGCTGACCGCCGTTGACTCCTTATGCCTTCAGGGGCTATCCGATAACATGAGTGGGTCAAGTGAATAGTTCCAAAATGCTCCAGTATATCTATGGGTCCACCAAGATAAACATTCCTGAGATGATCAAATTCCATTCCTTCTTTAAAATGTTAACTTGCAATGTTTTTGGAGGTAAAGTATTGGGAAAGTGTTGTTCCTGAACATAAAAACATAGTAAAGAAGTCTGGACGTTTCGCCGACGTTCTTCTGTCATGTAATTTCAATACTGGCCTAAAGTAGATGGCAGCCCCTTCAATAAAGATGGAATAAGAGACAGGAAATAATGAATCAGGAAGAAATTTCCGAAGAGGTATTCGACGGATTTCAAAGGCCATCATGCAAGACGAGGAACTTTCTTCTTGGAATAACAGATTAGTGACCCAAAAGAAAAACACCTGTAAAAATCAGACTGGGCAACCACCTTACACCCAGAGAAAGAGAATTTACAGATGAGGTAAATGGATTATCTAAGATTCAGTCCTACCGATGGGATCAGCAAAAAAAAAAAAAAACTATGACGTCAATACTCTAAGTAGGTTTTAATGAATCCAAGATACTGCTGTAATGAATGGAGCAAGGAAATGAACTTCTGCTATTTCTAGCTAGCATCAGTGGTATCAAATTGTACTACATAACATCTCCAAGAAAAGTTTGCTGCAATCTGGACATCGAAATTCAGAAAGAAATGTTCAGCTGCAATATACGTTCTTTATAATATTGGGAAGGGGATGCGACAGGGGAATGAACAAAAACTGTTCCGGGGATGCAATGGACTTCATTAAGTTATAAAATTCCCACACAGATATGCTCAGTATATCAGAGGTAATTTAATATAAAGAGGAATTCAGAATTGAATGCGATCAACAGAAAAGGGCATTTAGATAAATGTAGAAAAACTGATGAAGGGTTGAGTTATCAGTAAAAGAATGAATTGGTGAACATTAAACTGGAAATTGCAGATAAATGCGAAGAGAGTAGGTGAGAGAAGTCAATACTTCCGACTGTCGCTACAGATGAAGGGAGCAGACGTAGCGCTGTCAGTTATCTTTACAAAGTTTACTGAATAAGGCCACAAGGACACAATTAAGGGCATAAAGGTTACCTAACAGAACCTAATTGTGGACCGTTAAAAACCTTTGAGAAAAGAAGAGCGACGGCAGATATTTTAAGTCCAACGGAGAAGACAATAAAACATCAGCAAGGTAAACAAAAATAATTTGTATTGGATTTTACCTTTGAAAAATGTACCAGGGAACCCAGAAGAGAGACTTTCAAATGTTCAAAATATCGATAATTGCTAACTTGGAATATTTGATTGGTTTTTATTGATGTAACAGGGATAACTCGCATCCTATGCGATTAAGCATGTATCGTTATGAATCCGTTTCTAAACTCATTATCCAAGAGAGAACCATTGTAAATTTTACCGAGCAAAAGAAATTCATGTATGGCGTATTCAGTACATTAACTGGTTCAATTTTAAGAGGAGTTTTCGCCATATTGCATTGTCTGTTGTAAGGCTTACTTTCTGTAATAGTCAGAGATCGATCTGTAGTTTTGAACAAGCACCAATAGATAGATTAACTACGAAGATCCCACTTTGTTCATGGAGTTTTCTAAATCTTGCATATTTCGTGAACATAATCCAATAAAAGTACACAGTTACCTCTCTCTCTCTCTCTCTCTCTCTCTCTCTCTCTCTCTCTCTCTCTCTCTCTCACACACACACACACACACACACACACACACACACACACACACACACACATATATATATATATATATATATATATATATATATATATATATATATATATATATATATATATATATATATATATATATGCTTGTGTGTGAGTGTGGATGAGTGCTTGTCCATGTGCGTGTGTGTATGCGTAAACGGAAATTATTGCGTTAAAGGAAGACTTTACATCAACAAAACAGGGGCACGGAGAACAACGCACACTTTTGTCAGATATTACGTAAGTGCATTCGGAAAACGTAGATCTCTTTTATTTTAGAAAAAGCGAGAGGATTAAACTCTTATGCAAATCAGAAGACTAACAGTAATCGCGCTTCTACTATTAATGTCAAGAATGTCTTGAACTGCTGTACAACAATTAAAACATAAAGTTTAATTTTTACCAAGTTAACTGTGCTTTGAAAGTCTTTTCAATCGGATACTACGCAAGAATGAGAGGAAGTAGATGGCTGCGGCTTAACACAGGTCGTATTAATTTCAGCTGGAATTGCTCTGAACGTCTTGTGGGTCCAATAACACACCGCAAGTACAGGAAGGCTGCAGCTTAACAGGGATTATATTAAGTGTAATAGAAATTGTAGTAGTGTCACTGAGTTGAAGTTGGGTGGGCAAACATCATTAAGGAAACTGCGAGGGCTTGAAGTGATCAAAGGAAATAGGATTTAGGGATTAGGATTATGGTTACGAGCAAGGCACAAGGTTTCGTGATTGAAAAGAATGTGAAAAAGTTCACCCTCAACAACACTACACTGTATAAAAGTAGTCTTGTGCTTTTATTATTTTACTGAAAAAAAGGTGTTTGATAGAATTAAATCAAGATTTCGTTGTTCCCATTTGAGACCTCTTCGCGACACTGAATTTTGATGGTCCTTGTCTCATGAACGTGTTCACGTGATAAAAACTAATAAATAAATAAAGGCATTATCTTTTGAAAAAATCTAAAACAATATTCAGTCCGTCCCTGCCTATCTCTATATAATATATATATATATATATATATATATATATATATATATATATATATATATATATATATATATATATATATATATATATATATATATATATATATATATGTATATATATATATATATATATATATATATATATATATATATATATATATATATATATATATATATATATATATATACAGTATTATATGTATATATATACAGTATTTTATATATATATATATATATATATATATATATATATATATATATATATATATATATATATATATATATACATACTCACCTGCTTTATCACGTACGCAACAGAACTTCCAGCACTAACGAATAGCAAGAGAAAAAAAGCAAATATGCTCACTGGGGAAACGGGATTAAAACCCAAGGCCTTAATTAATACATATATTTACAGTTACAGTTATATTAATGGAATGGATAGATTAATGCCACAGTATATCAGTAATTAATTAACTTCCACAAATAACTGTAGGATTCTTCATATAGAGGAGGACACTTGATTGGAAATAGTGAAATACACAGAATACAAGACTGAACTCCTCTCTGCAGTTGAGAGAAAACAATACAAGGTCACTCGAGCATCAGTTATGCACAGCCTAACGAATTAATTTTCTATAAGGTTGAATGCTTATGGAGGGATTTTAATTCATGAATAACTACTTAAAGAATTGAACACACAGGCGTAAAGCACTCAAATTGCCAGACGTAGGAAATTAAAAGACAAGGGAATTCCAGCAGGACTGACTGGAACCCCTCTATCAGACGCACGCACCTGCTTGACTTATAATGTGCCCTCGTACAATAAAAGCAAGGTTGACCTCCAGTCTTACTGGATTCTTCTACTGCAGTGGAAATGGAGTAATGTGCCCGAGTTCACAAGGAGTTCGCTGTACCAAAGTTTGAAGAGCGCCCCTCGGCTCTTGATGAGGTGTGTGCACTCGTTGGGTCTCTGGGAATGTCTGACCTGTCTCGCATCTCAGGCCAGCCTTGAGCTCATCCAGTCACTGTAAACCGGTTTTTGGCCAGTCTTTTCCAGTCTGTGCCAGTACTATATATATATATATATATATATATATATATATATATATATATATATATATATATATATATATATATATAGTGTGTGTGTGTGTGTAATTGTAATAGCCACAATGCCCTCAAAAGGTCACTGTGGCTATTACAGTTACATATGTATCTAGTAAAAAAGTGACCAGTAGATTCTACACACACACACACACACACACACATATATATATATATATATATATATATATATATATATATATATATATATAATATATATATATATATATATATATATATATATATATATATACACGTGGAAATTTGACTGAAATGCGCCTTCCCGTTGAATCAGAGCTTCGCCAAAACGTCTGTCTATGGCAAATGATATCCTTTATTTTGCAGGTAATTCTTACAGTAAACAACATAATGCTTATCAAAAACGTTGTTTGATTAGGGAAATCCATTTCAGTGTACCCCAGCCATATTCCTCTTAAAAGTACACCAGGGACGCATCAGACTTGAAATGAAATAACATTTGGGAAACCTCGCAACAGCATGGCAGCTAAGCACCATTGCAGATATGAATTAAGGAAGTAAAATCTTTGGTGAATTTACTCATTTTTCATCTCTTTTCATTTGGTTACATTTACTGGGTATTAATTCTGTGGAAGACCAACGCAAGACTTTTTTTTTATTTACACCAAGACTGGAAGATTGCCTTAGTACTGGTTATTTTTTCTGAGGTTATCACGGACTTTTGTCTTTTGTTAATGATATTGGGTTAAAATAGTGCATAAGAATTAGGATATTTATAGATGCTTCTCTTTTCTCTCTCCCTTTGTGCTTGTGTATTCATTAGCAGAATTTGTAAGCCCTTTCTCTCTTTCTTACTCCCTCCTTCAAACTGTTTCTCTCTTTTCTCTCTTTGTACCTTTCTCTCCGTTTTTGTAGTTACCTATGGGCCACAGCAGGGTTTCATAGTCTGAGATGAACTCCTTTTTTATGGATTCTTCCAGCAGGGGTTATAGCATTTACTGGGTTTACTTTCACTCCATAGACTTTTCCAAGAGGCAGAATAAAGGTATCTTTGTAATTTTACATATCTACAGATCTTTCGAATCTCCCGGGATTTCCAGGCTTCTCAGAAAATTGGAACTGATCTTACAGTTTCACGATTTTTTTTTAAGGTATACCAAGCAGTTTCCGAGTTTTACGATTCCAGAATATCTAAAAAATGTCTGGTAATTTTTCTGGTTAATTTCGTGATAAAAACTTATTCGTGTAAAACTACCGAAATGACGTCATGATTACCGTCCGAAATTCGTTTTCAGAGAGCTCTCGTTATTATCAATCTCGGTAAAAGATTCCGAACTCCGAAGTTACCCAGATGAGTCTGACATGTGTCAGGTTGTCACAAGTTTGGCAGCCATAGAATCATCCCTTTTGAAATTGAAATTGGGTAAATCTGATCAGCAGAGGATACGCGCTTTCCATTTAAACAACGAAAATTAGGGAATATTTCCATTTGCTACCCACCAGTACTCAGCTAAAATGATTGGTTTGCAAATTACG
This sequence comes from Macrobrachium rosenbergii, assembly GCF_040412425.1. Taxonomy (NCBI): domain Eukaryota; kingdom Metazoa; phylum Arthropoda; class Malacostraca; order Decapoda; family Palaemonidae; genus Macrobrachium; species Macrobrachium rosenbergii. Next base: position 8,261,915 of record NC_089760.1, on the reverse strand, counting down.
TGAAGATATAATTCTAACAAGCATATAATCTACCATTTTTTTCCTGCGATGCATAGGTGGACTGTGCCATTTTTCCCTAGTCCTCTCCTTGTAATAATATTCTTGGTTTGAAGAAAATCATAAAAAAAAATAGTTGTAAAGCTCAGTCTATGAACACGATTCTTAAAACCACTTCTTTTTTAACAAATTTTATCCCTTCAAACGATCCTATTCAGTGACCTCTTTATCAGGTAATGACAAGAATGATGGGAGGTGTATGCAAATATAATGACTTCATTTGAGAAAAAGCTATTGCGTTTTTATATATGATTAATAGATTACTTCAATATACACTTAAAAGAATTTCAGTGTACAATATTGATGGTAGTTCATCTAATAAATATCTGAGCAAGGAATCTAAGGCTCTTGGATGATTACCAGAAAGGATTGTCATCCCAGTGTTGAGGTTTGTATATCATCCTGGTAGAGGGCTTTCCATTTGTTTTGTGATTTATTTATATTTTCCTAATACTGGGAAGCAAAGTCAGGGGGATTAAACCACAAAGAATGCGACATTTACCTTTAGTTTAGGCAGACTAAGCAGGTTTTCCTGTCGGCTCAGTAATTGTATTTCTTCCCACTGTATGGAACTAACAGGTTAAGTTGAATGTTTTCTCATTGCGTAAATACTGAAAGATGTATTTTTCTTAATTTTGCAAACTAGCACTACACATACCCGTCGAAGTATTTTTTTATTTGATGGCAATTTTTGTTAGAGAAATTCGGATGCAGTATTGACACCCGAGTGAGTTCTGCTCTTATTAAATTTTAAATAGAATGCTTGTAATTTCATGAAATGACTGAATGCCCTCCATTCAAATGTATATTTTAGAATTATTATTTTGCTGGTATTATTAGCGTTTGTTAGTAAAATTTGTGATTTCAGTTCATTTTGATCCAGGTTCCTTAGGCAGGTCATAAGTAAGAAATATCAGTATGAACTACAGAATAGCAATTAGAAGTTATTTAAGCTATAATGATCAGTGAAGTGGTAAAAACTGAACACTTTCTTCTTTGAAATTTAATGCAGTTCTTGAGGATACCGTCTCCTTTGATATACCCGGATCAAATGACTTGAAAAAATGTTTCATCCAGGTAATCAGATTTCCATTCCTGCCTCCGAAGAGAGTGCAAAATCCTACGTGGAATTAAAATTAAAATATAATTAGTAAACACCGTGAAAAAGAAATGACTTGCTTGAGAGGTCTTATCGTTTACTTCTGGTTTTTCCAGCAACTTCGTCTGAGCGTTTCACGGCTCCACTTGCCATGAAAACTTGTTTCAAAGAGTTGGATCATGAGCAACTAACAAAATATAGACGTATGGAATGTGCTTATTTTAATGCGTCAACATAAATAGTGATAAATTTTAGAAACATCTTTGTAATAAAGTTTCAGATGTCACTGTAAAAGTGGAGGAAATTTACTCACTTAAATGTGTAAGACGTTTGAAGATAAGTTTAGAAAGTAACGTCCTCATTAAAATTTCTTAAGGAATTAATATTCAAGATTGCTGGATATCAAATGCGCGAATATTTTTCATACCCAGTGACTCTTATGTGCAGACACTGTTTTTATTTTTTCACTATTTATCCAAAGAAGTTTATTCATCTTACTGATGTTGAAGTACTTCCTATATATGCATGAATTTGCATAGATATGTGCCATTGCTTCTCTGCATTTGTTGCTTAAATCCCTAATGATTTTAGAAATTGGCATATATAACCAAAAATATTATTAAAAGAATATTCGTGGAAATATTCCAGGGAACAAATATTTCTGTGTAGAAATCCCAGTTTATTTTACAGACTTCTTCAGTGGCTAGAGAGATAAGATATTTAATGTCATTGCCTCACAGACTATAAATGCCACGAACCTACTGAAAAATGATAGTTTTAAGATTACGTTGGCCATTTCTTAGATATATGATGAGAGCTGAGTGCCTTTTAACGGGTCTTTGCTAATGTGAGACGTTTTAAATCCATTTTAATGAGACAACACTCAGTAAGTTACTGTTGATTTCACGGAGATTATGGGATCTGGTTCCTCCAAATAGTCGGAGCCACCGACGTTTAGCGACATCGATAACCAACCAATTTCAGTTGTCAAATTGATACCGTTACGTCTGATTTGGCTTTAGAATTAACTGTAAGCTTTTATGATATTATGATTGGAAATATTTTAACTGTATGTTTTTATACTAATATTAAATCTCACTATTTTAAAGATTGTGGTTAAAATGTTCTCACGGCTTCATTTTCAGTGAAGGTGTTACTTGTATCTGAGCAACGCACCATTTTTGGATGCAGCTTGTTTTTTTACAAGGACATTCCACCCTTCGAAAATGAAGAATGTGACTCTTTATGCCATTATAGAGGAAGTTATTAAGAACTATAACGTCGGCTATTTTCTGAGCCTTCGCTTTAGTTTATTGGTGGTGCTAGACATTTGGAATAGGATAAATGTTAGTATGCTTTGCTTGAAATCTAGATGGTTCAGTTAAAATAAATCACTGCTTTTGGGAGATATTCTTCATGAATTTTTTCAGTAATAGGAAAACTAGATGAAAAAAAGTAAATAAAAAATAAAAATGTATATAAAATTTTAACAATGATGTCTTTGGTAACTTTAGGGTTCTGATGATTTTAGGACTAGTTGGGAACCCTTCAATACAAACACACTAATGGCAGTACGTCATCAGTTTAATTAAAATCTGCGCTTATCTTTATGTGGTCCGTAATTTACTTTTTTTCAATTGTTGAATTTATAGTGATGGTATAATAGGTTGACAAAATCTGGAACCGTTGACTTACGTAGTTATCAACTAAGACTCCTCACTATATTGAGATTTCTATTTGTTCCTTCTTGATTCGACTCAGTGGTCTGGTTAAATTAAGATATATTTTTTCAACCAAGATATACTTTTTTAACCTTCGTGATTAGATTGTTCAGAACTGCCGAACTTTCCTTAGTACTTGGCATTTACATCTGAGGTGTTTGAAATTGTTAATATAATCACACCCGAGCTCCCACAGTCGCAGCAGAAATTCGGTTGAAGGCAACAGCTGAGACCTGATGAAGTGTGTCGTTTCCTTGTTCTTGTTTGAGGTGTTTTGATTCTGGTTTTTATTTTAACTCGGACTTTTGCTCTTACTTATTATTTCATTACATTTGGTTTATTTCGATTGCAAGGAGAAACCCTTGAATATCACTCTTTGCATTCAAATTAATGTTTGTGTGTGTATTTTGTATTTTTTTTAAATTTTATGTTTAATTTTGAAAAAATCATGAAGATGGACTTACCTGTGCTCTCTTAAGAATATGTGTTCTAACCTCCTACCAGTTCATTTTGTACCAGATCTCAAATACGTATTTCCTTATTCAAGTGTCTTGAAATGAGAGCATTTTGTGCATGCGCGACAGCCCTTCATATAAATGATGAATTTTACGTTTACAAAGTTTTCCTCGTAAATCTGTGCAGCTTAAATGAGAAAAGGAAACCGTTTGTTCGCTGCCTTACATTTACTTAACATTCAAATGTGGAAAAGCGGAGAGGCTGGCACGAAAACAATATCATAAGGATCTACACATACATTTGTCTAATGACACGGAATCAGTTGCAACATGAAAGGAGTACGGAATCAATTGCAACATGAAAGGGGATAATATATGCAAGATAAAGAATTAATCAATAGAAACAAAGATCTATGAATTATTGCATTCAGATGTGTTTGGGGGAGTAATCTCAAATAGAATTGATGCGACTTTTACTGTGTATTGGCAGAAAGCCAATATCAGATATCATTGAATAAATCAATGACGCTAACGGGAACTGAGTCACTAGTACAATTTCTACGTTTTTATTGAAACAAAAATAACAATGTGTAATGAAATAGACAGAGAAACACTTAGGAAAAATTATAATAATAGTATACTGCACTTGCAAACAGTTATTGTCATACAAATGATCATGGGCTTATTTGCATCGATTGTATAATCGTGTATAAAAGAATAGGTCACATATTTAAATTTCAGTAAGACATATATATATATATATATATATATATATATATATATATATATATATATATATATATATATATATATATATATATATATATATATATATATATATATATATATATATATATATATATATATTATATATATTATATATATATATATATTATATATTATATATATAATATATATATTTATTTTTTTTTTTTTTTCTTCAAGTAATCTCTCGTTTATTGACAAAAATATAGCCAAGTCCCCTGCAGACGCTGGAAATTTTTGGATATTGTATAGAAACACTTTAAAGATGTAAAACGATAATTTTTTACCCTTATTTCCCCTACTTTGTCACTGTACATTGCCATAACCACTGTTTATGCTTATAAACAACAAACAACACACTGTACACTATCCTGTTGATGTAAAGCGCTTACTTCGCAACGCATTTTCCCTATTTTATCACTACACAGTATCATATATTATGTATATAATGTTCTTGTATACAACGCGCTAAACGCACACTGTTCCGGACTGTACTTTGCAAAACGTAGGTTCTTACCATTTTTCCTTACTTTGTCACTTCATAGTACTTTGTATGTATATGTACACTGTATGCTTCTAAACGACACGCAATTCAGTATGTATGTATGTTTCACTGTACCGTACCATACAAATTTTGAATGGTGTGTGCCTTTTTTCATATTTCGTCACTTCACAGTACTGTAGATGTACATTGTATGCTTACTTTCAACAGCAAAACACTCTGACAGTACTGTACACAAACTACAAACAAAACTTTCTTGCTCTCTTATTTGTGAGCAATGGCAAAACTTGTGAGGAGGGGTTACAGGTCCTCTCCCTCCTCCATCGTGGTCTCTTGTTCTTCCCTGAGGTGCCTGGAGACTCTTCAATAGGTGTCAGAGACACATCAGATCCATGGCTGGAAGAACCTGCCAGGTCAACAAAGATTGTCGAAATCTGTGCTTGAGTTTTCGAGCTGAACAACCAAGCAGGAGACCTCAGAATAACTGAGACTAGGAAGATGTAGTATCCTAATGTATGTGGCCTACATGCTGAAAAAGGTGTGGTGGAAGTTATCCTACATCTCTTGGCGATGGGTACTTGGTTTTATGTGCTCTTTTATGGCAAGTTCTGGTAAGCCTGATTGCAATGTCAGCTCCTTCTATATAACTTAATCATACTAATTGGCTAAAAATATGTTATTCATTGCTGGCAACTCGCTATAACTGAAAGGAATAATGATGTATCAATGATTACATACAAGTAAAAGCAGTGAGGATGCATAATAATTCCAGTGATCAATGCCACTTTAAATTAAGAATGAACTACGTGCAGACATGACTTTCCTGGTGGAGGTGGGGTCTTGACATAAGCTCAGTAAGAAGAATTACGGCTGGATTTTTTTTCCATTGTCAAGACCTCTTTTAAAATCCTCCTACCTTTCCTCACTTTTGACTGCCAACATCTGCTAGGCGGGAGAAGCAAAATGCGGAGGAGGTGAGCAGGGCTCCTACGTAAAAGCATTAAATCAATTATTGCTAAGGTAAAAGGGGAGTGGCGGTCGCTCCTACAAGTAATTTACTTGATAAAGTAGTTTCGCAAGAGGGAGAGGCGAAGACCAGATGTTGGAAACACATATGACAAGAACAAAAATGGTGATAGATTGATAGACAGATAGATAGACAGATAGGCAGATAAATAGATAGATAGTCGGTAAGCATGGCGCGAGACGTAGGCCGAGGTATGGAAAGAAAAATGGAGCAAAGTTGGGAGAATTTCCAGATTTTTAGGCTATATCACTCTCACAAGGAACTGGACGTGATGTCCTTTGTTAGTTTAATAAGAATTTTTTTTTTTCATCCTCCAGCTACTCTTATTTATTTTCTCTTCTGAAGGCTTACTTGTGTTTGTCTTCAGACCCTGTCAGATCTTTTTAGTATCGAAATTCAATAGAATTATGCAAATTATGTCATCATCATACCCAAATCAGATTAATCTTTATCCCAAAAATATTTTTTTTCATGATTATACGAAAATGCAAACGTTTTCTTTCTACAGGAACAGGCATTTTAGAAGATCTTGAACAAAAAACTGTTTATATATATCAGTTTCATAAGAAAATACAAAAAAATTAAATTCTTAGGGAATGCAATTTGAAAATTAGATTAGAATTTCTTTACCATTACTGAAATAAGCTGAATACACTCTCCCGTTAAAAGCTACATATGAACCTTACAGTATATCCATTTCACCAAGAGACCTAAAAGCAATAAAATTTCTCGGTAATCCATAAAATTTTTTTATGATGAAATATTTTTTATCATAAGACAGTTACAGTATTACCTAAACCATGGAGTTTACATTTTGTTTAGTTTGTTTCCTTTGTGTTTATTTATCCGCATAGCCTATTTATTTGGCAGTAGGATCACGTGAAAAATAATTTAGGTTTTTACGACCTTTTTGCTAAAGGGATTCACATTTTGCAGAGGGCAGAAATCTTGCCTTTAAGGAAAAGGGGCCTTTGGTGGATTGCTCAACATTTCAGTTGTCCACGCCTTAGAAACCGAAACCCTTCACGCCATTAACGTACATTTTGCTGGCCAAATTTAATAATCACTTCTGGCCCGGCAGTCTAACTGGATGTTATGCCTCCTCGTAACCTAAAAGGTTTCGTTTGGACCTGACATCCGAGTTTTTTATGGTTGGTGATATGTCCTCAAAGGGCTTTGAACGTTGGCTGTTATACTCTAGATGAGCATTTTATTTTCTGCTTGTTCATAGAGTCAAAAGAATATACTTTTTACCACGTTACATATATGTAAACATATAGGCTATGTAC
>NC_089760.1:8225000-8252500 GCF_040412425.1 Macrobrachium rosenbergii | reverse complement strand
ATATATATATATATATATATATTGGTATATCTAAATTGACATCTTACCAGCTCTTCTTTCTTTCACTTTTTAATGCACTTATTGTTGCAAGCCCCGAATGTAGATGATTAAAAATAAAAAATATAATAACCCAAACTCACTCGGGCATTTTAGTTTTTTGATGATGGTATTTGGGCTTTTCCACAGGCTTTTGGAGAGGTTCCTCTTCAACTGTGTCATCAAAGACTCTTTTTTAATATAAATGGTTGTGCATACTTTTTTTTATACAGTCTAGCAGGTATTTTTAAACAAAACGTCAACTTTACCCTCATAAATATTTGCGAACAGTTATAAAGTGTCTTTCTTAAGTGGCAACATAAATGAAATCATAAACAACAACGATACATTCCTTTAAAGCAAAATTTGTTTTCTCCTACTACAAAATTAGATGTGTTAAGCACAAAGAAAATACCACATTCTTATGAATTAGTGCCATTTATTCAAAAGTGTATTCCAGGTTCCCCGATCGTTAGTGACTAATCCTCATGAAGGATCACTGCTACAAGATTTCCAAGGATAACTGTGAAGGTGAAACAGGATGGTTGTTAGTATCCTTTGTCCCTGGTGTTGTTGTTGTTACTTTTGTTGTTGGTGTCACATTCGTATTGGTTTCATAACCCGTTTGCGGGTCATTTTAAAACCGATAACCATATTTCTTTTATTTTAGAAAATAAAATATTTCAAAAAATAATACACAGAACTGTTTGCTTATGGTTTTTTAGGGTTTTTTGTTTGAGCTCACTGTTGCTGTTTTTTTTTTCATCGTATTGGTTTATAACCCGTTTGCGGGCCATTTTTAAAGCCGATAAATAGTTGTATTTGAAAATAAAATATTTCAAAAAATAATACACAGAACTGTTTACTTATTGGTTTTTTGAGCTCAATAATTAAGTGTTTTTTTAGTTAACAGTTGTTTTTTTGTTACTTTTTGTATTAACTATCGTAAGGAACCGTGGAAAGGACAATTAAATTTTATATACGATGACGGTGCAAAAATAGTGTGAAATCTTCTCCTCTGAAAGATTCCAAGATGCAAATTCTAAAGAGATGAAAGCAATTATGGTTTTTATTAAACACAAAAGAACAAGAGATCTCGAGACAATGGTTAATTTACAATAATTGTATTTTTCATAGATTTTATCTTTTTATTAGTTCGTTTAAAATTTTTATTGTTATTCTTTTTTTCAGCTGATTCCTCCTAGTGCCCGAATAATTTCTACTTTATAATTAAAGGTAGTTTTGAATTTTAAAGTCTGTTAGGCCTTAGTATTTGATGGTGAAAACAAACCAGAATCTCAATCAAAGATGGAAATTTCCTCCATTTTTTCATTATTGCATGATATGAAACCCTTACAAGCAATTATCCTGTCTCTCTTGCTAATTACAGTGATGCACTTTGGTCATAGTCTGCAGCTGCAAAGGGTCCCAAATAAAAATCAGTGTTATTAACAACAACTACTAAAAACTACCAGACTTGATCTTACATAGAGTTGTAGTGACATCACAAGTTCTTCACATTCGCACAAGGTTTGATTCCCTTGAAGCTGATCAATGGCTGCCAGGTTCTGATGATTGCATTTGCTACTTACAGTGAAGTATTTGCTAAGGGAATTCATGCCGCTAGTTAAGTCTAAAACGAGTCCATAATTCGTGCAGTATAGGTTGTCTAAATACTTACTGAATAGCACATAGTGAATGATCTGTTCATCTATCGGAAAAGCTAAAAACAAATGCACGATATTTATGTTGGGAAAAACATTCTGTGGACAAAATTATGACGCTGAAAGAAGATTCAAATCAAAATAAGTCATTTAGCCTCATTGTTGGGCCAGAGTGAATCCTACCATAATTAGCTAAACAAATATTATTAGCTGGTAAACAACCATTGGGCAATTGTTATAGGTATTTCTGTGTCTTATTAGAGCCAACAGTCAGCGGTTTTCTTTTGTTCTAATTACCTTTCCTCATAAGCCACTTCTCAGTAATCGGTATTTTACTCTAGAATCTAGTCATCAAAAATTCCTAATACCTTATAAGTATAGGTCACTGGAAAAAAGGAAATTTTACGTTCTCTTAGATTGAACTCTAAGTTTCTTCGTTGTTCAGTGGTATTGCACCATATTTTTAAAGCTAATAAACTGAAATTAAACCGGCAATTATAAAAACAGTACTACAAGTGCTCCACGCTGTAGTACATAACTTGCAGTTGTCTATTCTGAGGCAAAATGTGCATCACAGAATCAATTAGGTATTTTTGTTCATCATATGTAACCCTAACAGTTATATGTCCCAACTGATATTAGTATTGCATTTATGCTGTTAATCATAAAGTATCTCGTATTCAGTTGTTAGTCTTCACAAATATGGGTTAGGTAGTACTTGTAAACCATATATTTATAACAACCAAACAGAAATAATGATTTATTATTATTATTATTATTATTATTATTATTATTTTATTATTATTATTATTATTTATTATTATTATTATTATTATTATTATTATTATTATTATTATTATTATTATTATTATTATTATTATTATTTGGGAAGTACAAAAAGTTATTTGCTGTACTGTCTAAACTCTACAGATTAGTAAAGGAAGCGGGATGCTAAAAATAATAATAATGATAATAATAATAAGTAGGACAAGAAACCAAAAATATGGACCTTCTGCAATGAAATTCTAACTTGAGGCTGTGGAAGTCCAAGGTGTGAATGTTACAGAGCAGCCAAACGAGACACCATGATGAATCAGACCACCAAATAAAAAAAAACATTATTTTGGCATATCGAAATACCCTTCTGGGGTTCATATACGATATTTCAATGTCATTTTTTCTTTGCCGTGTTTTGATAATCTTGGTGGAAACTTGAATTTTTACCTTACAAATGGACGTATTTATTGTAGTATATATTCGAAACGTTAACAGAGACACAAGGCTACCTTAAAACACCTTGCTCTTACATAATTGTTAATTTAATTACCTTACTGTTAATCCAGTTAATAATTATCACTTTTTCACTTTTATATTATGGTCCTTTTTCATAGGTTAGATTTTTTTTTTTCTTTGCATATGGGCATTCTGTTATCTAAAAGATTTCCTATCTATTACTTATTCTGCTCGTTTTTGCCTCGAAAACAAGTTCATAGTCCTAAAGTTATTTGAAGGCACTTTTATTTAGGGTACAAGAAAAGAGGACATACATATAATAAAATGTAAACTTTGACGATTTAATAATCTGAAGCAATAAGACTCTTATTTTGAAAACACAGATTTCTCAAGTTTACTGAAATGTGAAGAACTGCAGCATATAGACATGCAGCATTTTCAAGGAACACCACTGGGAGTCTCTCCCGTCTTCAGTGAATTTTTGATTATATTGTGGAACTAACAACTAGTTTATTATGATGAGGGTATAAGATTAGAAAATGTAGGTAATATATTTAGAAGGATAGTGGTTAATAAGATATGAATTGAGACAATACAGCTAGTACATGATGCCACCAGTAGAACATGTTTTAGATTAACTTGAATAGCATAGAGCAAACTGCTAGATCTGTTAAGCTGGTCTATTAAATGAGTAGGGTACTTTTCCCTCTAGGAGTATAATTTCAGCTGAAAGACTGTGGCAGCAACGAGAAGAATACCTTGCATAGATTCTTGAGTAGATTCGTGAGGAAATGAAACTGTCAATGAGAACCTTATAGGTATAGAAAAATTTAACGTGGCAAGTAAGGGCTAATGGTGTACTCTTTCTAATCTTATATTAAAAAGAATGTCCACATTAAATTATATTAATCAAAAATTGTTTAAGATTGTATTGTTAAGAAAGTGAGATTAAATATTAATATTCAAGTTAGAGGCACTGGAAATTTTTGTGTGTGTGTATGTTTGTACACAACGAAAACTTCGATATTATAAAGATTAACTAGTGTAATATGTATGCAATTTTTACAAGAATAGGTAGAGAAAGATAAACAGTATCCGAGTGAAACTGCAATAAAGATTGTAAAAAAATTAACCAAAAGTAGGTGAATGAGGGGGATAGTTGTGTCTTCCTTTAATCCTAAGGCCTCAGTAGAACCGATTATTGTAATTTTATGTGAATAGACTAAAATTGAGGAATAAAGGAAATAAGAGAATTAGAGACATTTATTTGCCCACTCTGTTGCCACGCAAAGAAACATACATGAAAATATGATTAAATTTTTCACGACATACATACTCATACACGTACTAAACACGCGTTTTTATTAGCTATTTACTGAAATATCCTCCACCATCACAAATTTATATTAGTGCTTCTTTATTCCGTCATTCATAAAAGCATTTAACTATTGTATAAATTCAGTCGTTTTATAATTCTTTTCGAGTTGATTCCACTGTTTTTCCCTCATATTTTCCGTTTCTCTTAACATCTTTCAATTTTTTCTCTTATATTTAAAATCTCAGCGACAACATTTTTAAATCTGTCAGCCTACTTTTGTTAAAGAAAATTTGCTTTAATTTTATAAAAAAAAATAGTTTCAAAAGAAAGATTATTTCAAAGGATTTTTGGGCCGCTGTATTGAAAGTAATAAACTCGCATTAACGTCACAGACGCCGCTGAAAAACATTGTTTTCTGGTCATCGCATTTATTTCCAACTTGTTTCTCATCTTTTTAGATGGAACATCAACCGGAGATTCGAGTTTAATGGTGCTATTACATTATCCTGATCCCTTTTGTGTGTGCAATTAAAGTTCCGGATTGTCTCTTCTCTCAAGTTTTTTACTGGATTCTTGGTGCGTCATATGAAACCTAGGCTGTAATTTAGAGAGAGAGAGAGAGAGAGAGAGAGAGAGAGAGAGAGAGAGAGAGAGAGAGAGAGAGAGAGAGAGAGAGTTGCATTAAAAAGAAAAGTAAAAACAGTCCCATTGTTATGTGAGATGAAGATGGGAACAAGAAAAGGTGATACTAAACAACATTAACATTATTTACCGTAATATAAATTTTAAAATGCCGGCAACTTTATTCATTTCTAACACTAACCAGGACTCTCATTCCAAAAAAAATAATAAAATAAAAATACTGCTTTCCTGAGTGACACTAATTGTGTTTAGAATAAATGTCTCTTCAATAATGTTAGTGTATTTAAAATTTCAAGCCATTAGAATGTTCATATTATTAGTATATAGATCCTATATGCCTTACATTCGGATTTAGGATCATTCTTTATAATCAACGTGGTTGCTTTAAAGTTTGGCAGTACGGTTATTCATTACTTTTGCGTAGCTTATGCAGCTTTTAAAAGCAGTTCGGATAAATTATTTCACTTGTCTGTTTCCATTAGTGAAATAACATTAATGCGCTGCCACCTTTCACTTTTATATCAATCGATGATAACCCTAGCAAAATAGAAATCATTGTTAATCATCAGCCAGGTTTCGTCACTTTTGTCAATTTTTACTTAGTGTCACCACTAAGAAAAATGTTTACCAGTAAAAATGTGTGGTGCGGAAGGAGAACCCCTTTCGGTGAGTAAATTGTACCGAATGTTACCATTTGCAGATGGGGAGTCCAGTACACAGGAAATCCCAAGCAAAACAAAAACATTAATTTCGAAACTCTCGCAGGTGTTAAATGTTGTTTAACTATCAACATGCTTTACGTTACAATACTTCGGTGTTAAACAACATCTACCAGCACAAATCTCCCATAAACTTAGGACTTCATTTCTGTAGCCTTTTTCAGCTGCGCTAGGAGAATATGTTGAAACATGAAGCCCTAAGTATAGGCAGTATAAACAAGAATTGAAAATAGCCAAGTTATCCAACACCACAATGGCGTACAGAGACTTGGTCTTGTCTGACAACCGTCGCCTGAAACGAAACATTTTCATTTTCTCAAAACAGTGCGAAGTATTTTTGGAGAACTGAATTAGCACCAGTAATCCTTGTTGGAATTATAAACTCTTGTTGTAGGAATGATGAAAAGTCTCACAATAAAAATTTTTTGCACAAACAAAATTACATTTAGGATAAAAGTCAGCAACCTCCTGCCCTCAAAAATGTGTATATAAAAATAAGAAGTGGCATAGAGGGAAAGGACAGAGGGATTAAAAAAAGAGACAGAGAGATGAAGAAATCTCATCTTTCTTCACGAAAGTTATGTAGAATTCTGTATTGCTTTTTTTTTTTTTTTTACTTTTATTATAGTTTGTTACTTTGTCACCTGATGTTAGTTTATTGGTGACTTTTTTTCTAATCATAGTTCCCTTCCTAGGGTTTATTGGTGACTTTTTTTCGAATCATAGTTCCCTTCCTAGGGTCTGGTTTACGTAAAATTCAAGAAGATTTGCTTTTTTGTATTGATCGCTAAGTTACGTTGGTCAACAACTCGTGACACTTCTTGATGACTTTCCTGTCTCCGAAGAGTTGGGTACGACTCTACTTGCTACAGGGTTTGGGTACAGGCATAAAAATAGTCACAGTAAGAATCATTAACACATTTCCTTTGTTTATTGTTGGGCCTGTTATGTAAGAATGTGTTACGCAATATTGAAATAAATTCAGACTTATAAAACGTACGCCTGAATCTCCATCAGTAAAATTTTTATCTATCTATCTATCGATCTATCTATCTATATGCTTATATATGTGCGTACAATAGTATTTTTTATCATATTTAGCCTTGCAGTAATTTTGCTTGATACAATCTTAGTGCTTGTTAAATACGATAAGAAAATAAAAAGAGCTAAAATTTTGAAGTAGTCGCATCCTAATCCCTCAGTTCATTAGACGCTAACGAAAGCATTTTTCATTCCTTGCCGCATTCAAGAAGCACTAGTATTTTACCAAGCAAAATTATTTCAAGGACAGATAATTGTAATGATAATTGTAAGAGTCCATTAGGCAGGAAAGCTTGAATTCCAGATAAGCAATTTGAGCTTATTAGGTGGTTTAACCACTAATCAAGAAGATAAAAATGCGAGAAAATTACACTTGAAATCCTAAAGTATTTATATTCGTATTTGAAAACTCTTTTCACTCGTTTATAGGTAATAATCTCAGAACTGTTGACGGAAAACCTTCAACTTAATGTCATCATTTCCATGAACACCGCCTTTGCTCGTTTTTCTAACAGAGAGGAATTACTGATTCGAAAAGAGTCATTCTTTTAAATTTTCTGCTTCTCAAGAGTAACGTAATTTTCGTCTAGTTCTTCCCCCGAGCCTTATCTGAAGATGATGCCTCATCTTACTGTTAGAAAGCAGCTTACTGATTCGAAAAGATCCATTCCTTTAAATCACCTGCTTCTCAAGAGCAACGTAATTTTCGTCAGGTTCCTCCCCTGAAGGTCTTATCTCGGGAATGCATAAATAGCGCATTGGAGGTCTGCCTCTTTCTCGCAGAATATCGGTCTTGTATTCTCGTACGTTTTCGGAAAAGAATTACCTTTGTGGGCCAAATATTGCCAGAGAAGCAGAGTCTGGGTATGCTGATGACATACTTTGCATAATTCTATCGAGTTTCGATATTAATAACTTTCCGCAGATTCTGGATGCACCCATAAGTAGCTCGCACAAACCTCTCATGGAGATGAAAAGAAAAGAATGAGAGTAGATGAAGGGAGAGAATAGAACCTAAAATCTGTTGCGATACGTATATCACGTTATGCCATGGAAAAGGTTCTTCCCCAGTCGGTTCTCAGAGAACAACCCGTCTTCAGAATGGTTAGGTGTGTAACCATATGCTGAATGAATAAACCACTAGTAGATTCTTAGCTCCTGATCCCAGTAACAATCTTTTGATTTTGGGATTGGGTACTGTAGCTTCTTTAGGCTGGATCAAAGCCAAAATCCCCCTCTCTTTTCCATTTATTTTTTCATTTCCGTAGGCCTGGATATGACAAGTATATCCGTTCGTGGCGTTCCACCAGCTTTCATATGCAATGCAAAATGAGAAAATAGGAATCAAGTCATTGGGAAAATTTCCATATAAGTTTTCCATGCCAAAATATTTTAGATTTCATAGAAATTTTACTTAAAACGAATGGCCGTCTTCCATGACTTTTCCTATCATTATCTGCATACTAATATGCTCACGTTAGTGAATTTTGGTTCTTTGCCACTCATTAAGAGAAAATATTGATTAAAATTCTTTCTTTATGCTTTATTTGCACACATGCATAAAATTGAAATTACTGTTATCAGTGTTGATTTGAGAAAAGTGAGCCAATAAAATTTACAATAGCCTTAACGTTCTTCAACGATATTTTAAGAAGGAAAGAATTGGTCATAGGCTAAGTGAGACAAGGGAGCCACGGAGCACAGCAATATTGCCACTGCCAAAGATTTGACCCTTTTGGCATCGTAACTGTGGATCTACCTGTAATCTACCTGTATTACTTTTAATGCCTTTCCTGTCCCTCGCTCCCTTTTGGTCTCTTCTTAATTGGCTGTCGCGCTTCTTTAGTTTCGTATTGCTCTGAATATTTCTTCTGGTATCTTAAAACGATTATCTCGAACCATCTCTGTGATAGTTTTAAAATGTAAATGAGCGGCCTCGTTAAGCGAACAGTTGCACTGTGAAACAATTGTTAGGAGAGGGTTGAAAGTAAGATGGGAGAACGAGAATATGGACGGAGGTATAGTAAAAGGAATTAAAGGGGTTGCAGAAAGGGCGCTGCAAAGAACCTTAAGTTTTGCCTACAGTGCACCGCGTGAGATGCACTGACGGCATTACCAGCCTATGGGAAATATAGTGTTAGGAAAAGAATTTTAAGAAAAAAGTAGCAGGAATGCATTGAGAGAACACTGGCTCAATCAACTATATTTCCCATAGGCGGTGCACTGTAGGCAAAACTTAGGGTTCTTTGCAGCGTCCTTTCTGCGCCTAGCTGCAACCCCTTTAATTCCTTTTACTATACCTCTTTCCATATTCTCGTTCTTCCACCTTACTATCAACCCTCTCCTAACAATTGTTTCATAGTGCAACAGTAGGTTTTCCTCCTGGTACACTTTTAAAAGCATTTTACTCTCAGTTCCCCTTCTGCTCTGAATGACCTCATAGCTCCCAGCGCTTGGCATTTGGCCTAAATTTTATATTTCATTCTATTCCATTCAGTCAACTAGATTGAAGAGAATTATAATCGATGAATGCACGTAACATGAAATATTTGGAGAGGATATAAATTACTCGTGTGTGAAATACATACGGCATACGATTTGAAAGAGAGTAAAACGCAGTCTCAGGGGAGAAAAAATGCTAGGAAAGAGGAAAAATCGATCGAAGCGCGCTAGAATGTGAGGAAAGTCAACTAAACCTAGATAGATTGAAAGGATTAACTAAGTTTTCCGGGGGAAGTTTTCTTTATCATTTCAAAGAATGCGAGCTGGAATTTTTGTTAAACGGAATCTTCTCATCAAAATCCGAATTTTTATTCATTTCCTTAGAGGTATAAAGTCTTTGTCTTGAATAATATTGGAAATAATTGGGAATCTATGGTCTGCTTGAAGAACGCAGAAAATACACGTTAACACTCACATAAGAGTGGTGTGTTAAGGAATTTTTTTTTTTTTAGAAGAACAAAAAAAGAAAGATTATGTATGATTATGAGGTCTTCGTGGAAAGAAAAGACCTGAAAAATACTGTCTATACATACAAGTAAACTGTAAACCTAGAACAGGGATACACAATTGTCGTGAGGCTTTGGACGTTCTTTAAGTGAGCATAAACGTAAAAAATCTTGTCACCATTATTATAACATGCCAGAAATTATCTTGTTTTAGGAGAAGTTAAGTATACCTTAGTTTAACCAGACCACTGAGCTGATTAACAGCTCTCCTAGGGCTGGCCAGAAGGATTAGATTTATTGTACGTGGCTAAGAACCAACTGGTTACCTAGCAACGGGACCTACGGGTTATCGTGGAATCCGAACCATATTATAACGAGAAATGAATTTCTATCACCTGAAATAAATTCCTCTAATTCTTCATTGGCCAGTCGGAGACTCGAACGCGGGGCCAGCAGAGTGCTAGCCGAGAGCGGTACCTACCCGTCCAATGAGGAACTTGTTTTAGGAGAAACAGTATTCTTACTGAGACAGAGAGAGAGAGAGAGAGAGAGAGAGAGAGAGAGAGAGAGAGAGAGAGAGAGAGAGGAGGGAGCATAGCATTAGCGTTCAGAATGCACCTGACCCAGAGGAAAGCTATCTCGTGCATATTGAACCCCTTCTTAATAATGGCATTACTTTTCCCGGTGAAAAGGACAATTCCTCCAGACTAATGTATTCATAATATACAAGTGGATATTAAACATGATTCACAGCGAGGTACCGATTCCTCTGTTATGCATAATTTCTAGTTATTTAGCGTCCCCAAATGAATAACCAACACACTGATTATCTGAGCTGCACGCCGTATCAATAATCTATTCAGCAATAAACCAAGAATCAGAAGTTATCGAGACATTAAACTGATAGAAATTATACGCGCATAAACAGAAGGGTTCTTAATAATGCGCTTTAATTCAAAAGATTACAGTCAGATTTGTATGCAAATCATACAATGAAATTTATGTAACATTATTAGATAAGTTATTTTTAAATGGTAAATAACTGATTTGCTAATAATTATTTGCGCAACAATATCATTTTTTTAAGTTGGCATATGATAAAGAGACAAGAAATTAAGGTAGATTGGACCGGTAATTCTCTGTATATTTTAATTCAAGTACGTTATTGGTAATGATGGTTGTTCATTGATAATAATGATTTTGTTCTCTCTCTCTCTCTCTCTCTCTCTCTCTCTCTCTCTCTCTCTCTCTCTCTCTCTCTCTCTTTTCGATCATGCCACTAAAGGAGAGGAAGTGATGCAAGAAATCTCTGAAAAGGATTACAAGGTTGTCGAGGATCAACATGCAGACTCACACCCACAAACATACATACATACATCCATATACATATACACGCGCGCATATATATGTGTGTATATATATATATATATATATATATATATATATATATATATATATATATATATATATATATATATATATACACAGTATGTATAATGGAGAGAGAGAGAGAATTTATCATATAAGTAAGAATCACTATTATCAATGAAGTACCTGAATTAAAATATGCATAACATAACAGCCTTTTTTTTCACATTCAGTGTCCACAGTTGACTTTAACTTTCCTTTTTGCCATCTGTTACATTTATTCTCAACTACCAATAAGTGTGTACCATATCCATTCTTCCATCATTCCAAGTAGCATCAATTGTTCAATCTTGCAAGCTTCCAGACTTAGTATTTTTTTCCCTTTCTAACATTCACTATCATTTTTCCAGCTTACACACACACACATCCTTGCTAATCTCTTAACATCTGAAGTATTCAACTATAGATATTTTGCTGTAGATGGTCTTGTCAGTGTACATAGACCAAATCTGAATAAGTACCACTGGACAGTCATTTTATATAACCCATTGTTCACGATCCGTAACAATGACGTGATTGTTTGACTTTTAAATAGAATAAAAGCTTATCCATTCAAATGAGTAAGGCAATAACAGCCATCATTGTCAGAGGCGTAGAGTAGATAAATAATTGGTGTATCCAACTTTAATGGAATTAAATGATGATAGCACAGTACATCTCATTTCATACATCCAGCTTAATATTCTCTGGGCATTGAAATGATTAACTATATGTACAGTGTTTCAAATAATGTTTACTTCTTTCTGCTATATTAATTTCAAAGGTCCTGTTTTTTCCTGAATTTCTAAAAATAAGAAATTATCATCTAATGCTATCAGAAAGCCAAGTACTATTGTAAGGCGTTCCGTAACTCCAATGATTATGATGGTAATGCATGATGCTTAAAATCTTTTGCCTATGATTAAAAACTGGTCCTTAGGGGATTTTATCAGGGTACTGAACGTTTATATATTTATTTATATAGTTTTTATGAAATATTTTCTTTCACTTAATAAAAATGTTTTATGTTAGGTAATTTTTCCCAGCTTCACTACAGACGAAACATGATATAGTCTCGAGTGCAGCCATATTAGTCATCTTGCAAAACCGGTGATTGTTCTGTTCCTCATAGCACGAATCATAACAATGAAGCTTTTGTTCTCTTATTATGAATTCATAAAAACAGTCTCCTGAGTAGAGGCATGGGTGTCGCGTGTTATACAATTAGGGAACAACAATTGGCTACATAACCTTAAGCTCCTGTGACCAGCTTATCTGGAATACTGAATATTTACTTGCTTTGTATTGATTTATTTACTTGATTCTGTAGTTTTTATTCGATTATTTATTATAATTTTTTTTAAATGTTATTAAGTTTTACTTTCTTTAAATGCTATTTTTTTGGGGGGTGTTCCATTCTAAGAAGGTTTTTCATTGTTATTACTATCATTATAATGATAAATTTTCTCATTTTTCATCCGAAACAAGCACAACATTGATCATCTATTTGACATTTTCTCAGAATTACTTTGAATACTGAAGGATTTCAGACAGTTAAATAAATGATAGGGAATTCAGATCATCGTTTGTCTTTTTGTTATAAGATGGTGACTATGGTTATTTTATGGAGAATAAAAGTATTTTGAAAATTGCTACATATTTGTTTATTATGTCTTGAGATAGTAATATTTTTTGCTAAACGAAATAATAAATAGATTACAGTAAGATAACATATATAGTAAGGTTAATAATAATCACAAATGATCACAGTATGCAAATAGAATACTAATGTTATTGTAAGCACACTCCGTCCATCTCAACCGTTCGCTCTAGAAGAGAGAGAGAGAGAGAGAGAGAGAGAGAGAGAGAGAGAGAGAGAGAGAGAGAGAGAGAGAGAGAGAGAGAGAGAGTTTATTATGTCTTGAGATAGCAATATTTTTTGCTAAACGAAATAAATAGATTACAGTAAGATAACATATATAGTAAGGTTAATAATGATCACAGTATGCAAATATAGAATATTAATGTTATTATAAGCGCACTCCGTCCATCTCAACCGTTCGCTCTAGAAGAGAGAGAGAGAGAGAGAGAGAGAGAGAGAGAGAGAGAGAGAGAGAGAGAGAGAGAGAGAGAGAGAGAGAGAGAGAGCGAGCAATCAGAGGCACCTATAAATCAAGGCAGTCGAGAGCCTTGTGGCTATCAAGTGCTAGCAAAGAATAGAAGTCTTCTTGCTGGACAACGACCTTGACTAAACGTTAGTCCAGACTTTGGCTAAGGCAATCTATCGTGAGTCTTACCAGAATATTCCGTGTGAACATCATAAATTTTTAGAATTTCTTCGCCGATATTCGCTTTCAGGCTCCTTGGATAAAAAAAAAAAAAAAAGAGAGAAGTAATACGATCCGCAAAGGAATGGGAGTAGATGTCTCACTCAATCGTCGAAATTAACGGGAAGAGGCAGGCGGATGTTGAGATCCGGGGGTGGGGGCAGGGGGCGGTTGGTGTTCGTGCTTCTTCTCCGGGAGAAATGCAAAGTTTCAAAACAGAGGCATAATTCTTACGGAACACAGAGAGAGAGAGAGAGTGAGAGAGAGAGAGAGAGAGAGAGAGAGAGAGAGAGAGAGAGAGAGATGTGGAACAGAAGAGAAGAAAACAGATATGTTTCGTACTTTGATGGCTATGGGGCAAAGTCTTTGTCCTCTACTGAAAATAAGGTCCTTATTTTCAGATAAGTTTAGTTTATTACTTCTTCTCTCTCTCTCTCTCTCTCTCTCTCTCTCTCTCTCTCTCAATACAAACACGCATGTTCTTGCACCTAAGAAATATTAAAATTAAACACAAATTAAGTAGCCTAGAGGCTACTATGTTACTGGCTACAACAGACATAACTTACATGCTCTCAAGTTTTCTTAGTTACTAAGTAATGGCAGTGAAGTGAACAGTACGCAGCTATCACATACAACTATAAATACTTCAAAAGTAGGCTAAGCCTCATTCCGCGTAGATCCTTTCAGTCATAACTCGTTTATAGATCCAACAGAAGTCAGTTTTATAGACACAACTATGAATATCGGAGGTATCAAAACATTCGTTATTTACGGAAATTTGAAAAAAAATGGTAATTTAGGGGAGAGAGAGAGAGAGAGAGAGAGAGAGAGAGAGAGAGAGAGAGAGAGAGAGAGAGAGAGAGAGAGAGAGAAGATAAAATACATTTTGAATGACATCTGAGTACAACAAAGTAAAACAAAATTTAGGGAGAGAGAGAGAGAGAGAGATAAAATAAAATACATTTTGAATGACATCTGAGTACAACAATGTAAAACAAAATTTAGGGAGAGAGAGAGAAAAAAAAAATTAAATACATTTTGAATAACATCTGAGTACGACAATGTAAAACAATTTCGCCAATGTGTATAGATTACACTCAGTGTCTGAAGTTGCTTTATTCCCTCCTCGCAATTTTCTTTGAACATCATTAGTTTTTTTTTATTGCAGAATGAGTAATTTTACGACGCAGCGCATTCTTTATTTTGTTTTCAGTGGCTGGCAAAAACACCGCTAGCTTCAAAGTAAATACCTGACTTTGTGGGGCCCTAGGGAATGTTCTGTGTGGTATGAATATACATGGGTAGATACTTCAGAATATATACATCTTTAAAGGAGAAAATAAATCTAAAGAATATTCATAAATAATAGTAACAATAACAATATGTTTCCTTGGCCGAAAGGACAGAGACAGATTTCAGGCCTGCGCAATACCAGAAGAGATCATGTTTCAGCTGAAAATAACAAGGCGTGATGAGACTGAGGGTTGCAGTTTCACTGAACTGAGTGCCCAGAAGCTACTTGAGCCACGCCCATCATATTGTGCCTGGAAGTCATCCTTTAATTTTTGGCTCTAACAGCATGATATGATTTTTCATATAGTTTCATCGGTTTAGAAGTCTCTGTTGTTTAAGAACTGGTAATTCAGTGAAACAAAGAAATGTTCGACAGTCAAGACCACTTAAGAGTGAGGGTGGCATCAAACCCCAGTATCGTACGACAAAATCATGAAACATTTATTAGCTTCTCTGATTTCTGGTTCTATTGATTCCCTAATTTTCTAGCTAAGGCCTTGACATTTGGGCCTTTACTGCTATCTGACGACTTTTCAAGATTTATCTGAGGTTTCGTTTTAGGCAGGGGTACTGGACGTTCTGTGGAAGAGTCTGTTACTTGGTTTTTCATCTTGTTATCATCCTGGCCTATGGGCGAGGGGCCAGGACGAAATTTTGGGGGCATAATCGGTCTCTTGGCTGGTGGAGTGGGCGTTGTTTCCTTAATAGCAGAAGGTATTTCTTGGTTTACTCGGTGTCCGTTCGTTTTTAATTTGCTGTCTGACTCCCGTATTTCATTCTTAGGTTTCAGAATTGACTTTGGTGGTTTTGTTTTTTGGCCTTGTGGTGGTGGGGGAGGTGGGGGTGCCGGCCTCATCTCCCGATGCCTCTCTGTTTCTTCGGCGGTTTCATGACCTTTTTGTTTTGTCTGTGTAGGTCCGTCTGCGTTTGAGGTTTTCCCAAAGAGACTCCATCTGTTCTTCTTAGGAGTGTCTGAAATATTATGAATATTGTCATCACTCTTGTGAGGTTTCAGAGCTGCCGATGAAGGTTGCATTGGCCCTTGGCGTTGGATTAACATTGAAGATGTTGCATCAGTGGATATGGATCTGCTAAAAGAACTGCGTAAGTCATCAGGTGGAGGAGTCTCTTGTCTCAGTTGTCGATTTCCAGCTAGGGGATCCACGACAAATCTACTAAGAGGAATAGACTTTTGACTTCCGAAGGCTTTTGGTCGCTGGTTTAGATCTTTACAGGATTGCGATTTCACAGACTTGTTACTAAATCGAGAGAAGGCGCCGATGAGACTTGTCATAGACATCTGTGACGCAATCGGTTGATTAAAGTTGACATCATCATCAGAAACACATCCCGAATCAACTGATACGGACTGATGCTGATATGGTGGCACTCGATCGATACCCTCAACAGACTTATGGTGGCGCACAGGGGAGTTCGACTTCATGACAATCTTTCTGCTTAAATCTGGAGAATTTTTGGGAGTAACCTTCACAACCTCTGTGAATAATCGGTCATCAGCAACACCCCAAGAGTTTGTCATAGACTGTTCTCCCATATTAACCATAACCTGACACACAGTTGAGGCTTCAGCATCGTCTACAACCTGCTGGATTTCCTTCCTATTCATGTCAGTCTTTTTTTTGTGGCCAACAGTTACACACCAGTAGGTAATTTTGGACATAACGGGACAACAGCACGCATTGATGCAAGTAGCACAGCAAGGACAAGTACCTTTCCATGATAAGTAACCACTCTGTTCCCACCAAATACGTATCTTCTCCCAGCTACAGCAAATGAAGGCCACGATGGGAATGATGATTGCCAGTATTATTAGAATTGCGTCAATGAAAATCTCATATCCTGGAAGAGAAGAAATTGATTAAAATTAGAAACTTAGCAAAGTGGTGTATATGCTTTAATCTTAATATCAGTTTGTAAAAAAAAAACCAAGTGGAAAATGATATAGAAACAACAGTCTTAGTACTACTTTTACAAGTTTTTTTTTTTTTTTTTTAAAAATGATTCAGCACAATAAAGGCCTACATTTATACTTTTGATGATACGTTAACAAGTCAGCCCTCAAACGTGGTTTTCATGATTTTCCTTTTGTCTCTACAATTGTGAAAAATTTGAAAAATCATGCTCTTCTAGTTAAATTTTTAATAATTCGTAAGAAAAAAGATTCTCTTCCTTGTAAAACAAATTCTTGAATATTGCTTGAACATCGATCATTTAGTAGGAATGTGAGCCGATGTTACGAAATGAGATTTTTTTTTATGTGTAAATGACAGCGAATTATTTCATGGATATATAAATATCTGGATGTCCTGAACCAATTGGAAACATCTTTCGTATTTACATGTCTAAACAGAGCAAATAAAAGACAGGAATACACCCAGTTAACTGATTATCTGAAGGTTCCAGCCGTGGATGGCTCCAAGGAAAAAAACGTTTGTGACTACATTCATGTTTCAGTTACTGACTCCTGAGCAGAATACCACCACAAGATTAGTTATTTAGTACATCTAACAGGGGTTGATTAACATTACATTGAGCCCTTGCACACTGCACTACTCTGCTCATTCTGGCAATAATTCTTCCATTTCCTTGACGGTAAAGTCCTTCCTTTCCAGTATAGCTTCTGTTGAGCTGCAGCTGCTCTGTACGTGTCTGACTTTCCTCTTACAGCCAGAGACTTCAGAATCATACTAACTTTTCACCAGTCTTTCTTCCAACTAAAACACCTTCATCCAACTTTTCATCTTTTAATACACATACACACACACACACACACACACACACACACACACATATATATATATATATATATATATATATATATATATATATATATATATATATATATATATATATATATATATATATATATATATATACACACACACACACACATACGTAGACTGGAGGAAAGAGTGAAACAAGGAGTTGACCAAGCACTTCCGTGTTTTTCACACTTCCTGAAGAGGTGTGAAAAACACGACAGCCCTTGGTCAACTCCTTAATTCATTCATTTCTCCAGCTCTACGACTGCATAAAATATCGTAATTTTGGCTCACGTTTCTCATCCCAGCAAAATATTTATCTCAACAGTCCCAGCCTTTCTATTTCATTCTCATTCAGCCGATATCGTCATTTCACTTCAGTAAAGGGGAGTTAGCTCAACAGTCCCCTCATTCAACGCTGTTCCAAACCTGTCGTACACACCCTGCTACTTTCCTTGCCTCATCTATATTTCTGTGAATCCGTCCTTCTCTTATGCTACTCTCTTGTTTTATATTTATTCCTCAATATAAATTCAGGTCAACCATTCTCTTTCTCCGCGGTAATTATTGCATCTGCTGCTCCTTCTTCCTAGCTTCCGTTTACACCCATAACATTACTTATGCAAATGTTTACCCTCAACTTCATATTCTTGCAAAACTTTCAAACTTTTTAACTAGTTTCTGCGGTTCATCAAAGCTATGAATAATCAGTACTGAACCACTTACACGTACTTCAGTTTTATCATTAAAACTTTTAATTGCTCCCATCAAATTACCTTTGCATCGATATCAACTCCATTCAGATTGCGTTGTTATTAGCTCTACCAAAATAAATTTTTAGGTCCATGTATTCCACACATACCTTTTTCAGCTTTCTCTCATACTTACCAAACAACTTTATAAAATAAACAAGATGTCTTCAATTTACAAGCCCTCTTCTCTGGAAACCCATAATGCTCTTTACCTTTAAGTCTTTCAGTGTTCTGTCATTATGAAAATTAAAATCCTACCACACGACATCGCGGTAAACTTAGTAATAATATTCCATATAATACTTGAATTCATTCATAACCTTCCCGTGTACCGAGGAAAAATTATGTCTCCTATGAAATTCATTTGGAACATTACCTCTGTCTAGACATCCCTTACACACCCTGGCCAGCAAATCAATCATCCTTTCGCAACCTTACTGCCAGAACTCACTTGTAATGCTGTCACCTCCTGTTACCTTTCCAGCTTTCAAAACTGCTCTCTTTGAGAACTTAATAGTTACTTCTCCCAACAATCTGGGCTTTACTTGAACTTCAACTACTTGTGCATCATCTCTTATTCCAAAATTTTTGTGCAAACAGTTCATCTCTATAGCTTGAACATTTTTTCCTTTTATTTGCATCTAAAATACTGTACTTTATTTGTATTGGGGAGAGTTCATTTGAAAATCGCTTTATTCATTACAACATTAAGCATTTATATATATATATATATATATATATATATATATATATATATATATATATATATATATATATATATATATATATATATATATATATATATATGTATGTATATATACACTTGCATATGTATACGGTATATATATATATATATATATATATATATATATATATATATATATATATATATATATATATATATACACACATATATATTATAATGAACATAATAATCACATCACTTACCTCTGGAACTTATGTAGTTGCTATCATAGGATCCCCCATGACCTCTGTTGACACAGTCTGGAGGAGCAAATCCAGGGTCACAGTGGCAGTTTCCTCTACTGTTGCAGATTCCTCGACCACTGCAGTTCATTGGACATACCGATACCCCGTTAGGATGTGCAATATCGATGCATTGCTGGTTGATGCACATTGCCTCCTGTTAGTATATACAGTTTTAGTTCCTGAATTCAATGAGTTTTGCATGACTTGCAATAGGTTTCATCATAAAAAAACATTATATCATTTTTCACATACAACGTGACATTTTTTATATTCACAAATATTTTTAACTATAAATGTCGTTTAATATCCAATTTTCTGTGCCTCGGGGATAACTTACTACCATGGGAATTATAAATGGTAAGTGCTTCGTCACCAGTGGTATTCGAACTGCCATCTGGTTTGGAAAACCATGATACAGTGACTTTTGACTGTTGAATTATCAGGAGAGGTATAAGATGACATCAACTCTGCTCTATGTATGCCTGTTAAATTTAGGTTTCTCTTGTTAGAAATGACATCAGTCCATCTCCAACATAGCTGAATGATCGTGAAATGACTTTACCAGAGCTACTATACTGTCCATCATCAGGGACTCATTGGGTTCTGCTATGAAAAATTCATCTGAAATATTGATAAAAGATCCACTAATTCCCAATAATTTTAACTTGAAGATAAATGCTCCAAGATTCAAACAGCTAAAGGCTGATCTAAATCGAGATCGACCATGTGTGCCTCAACATCTCATCAAGAGCACTCTGCAAGACAGTAGATATTGACAAGAGTGCATCACAGGTACCAAAGCCTTTATGTAACCAAAACTTTAATGCTGGTAGCAATTCATTATCTTCAACAAACCTTCAAAGAAATCGGCCTATATTCAGAATGTCACGATGACGGACTTGGTCCCTTAGGTAATACAGCAATGTTTTCCTTCCTTCAACCATAAGGAAAACTTGGAAGCCCAACTAATCTTCTGAAAAGGGTAGTAGTCTTAGAGCAATGAAATCAGCTGTCCTTTCAAGAAAAAGACGGGAAAAGTCCTGTTAGGGTCTAAGCCTCCATAATTGTCAAGACCTAGAAGCAAAGTTTTGACTTCTCTACACCTGAAGCCATTAAACACAGCTGAGGGTCTGGAAAGCAGGGCTCAAGCAACACCATGGACTCACTTCACTATTTGCTAACAAAGATTTGAGCCAAAAGTTCTACCTTCTGTTTAGGGCTATATACAGCGATTCCATCAGCTCCTACAAGTGGATGCATGCTTGGATCAACTCCATAGACTTGAGGGTAGACCACCTCTTATGGTCATCAGCACTGGAGAGCATGATCTCCTTCATGCCCTCGTTATAAGCTCTTTCAGCTCTCTCATAGACAACCTGAGCCTGACCTCTAAGCTCAGTGAAATTATGCCACACAAAGTCCAGCCGATTGTTCATCCATAAATAATAAGCTACTTGTTTTTCTTGACAGGCAAGCTTACTTGCAGCATTAAACTAAAACTTGAGGATTTTTGTGGAGATTCTCCTCTCAGTAATAGTTTTGAGGTGAGCATTTGAACACTTAGTGATGTTAGGACTTCTATAATCTATAAATATTCCTCCACCTGAGCTCAATAAGATCCTGGTGAATACCATACCATTTACCCTGGGATTTCAAGTACACCTGTCTTGAAAAGCTAACAGGAACAATCTGACCCATCTCAACATTAACCTTAATCAAACAATGATCGGGTG
Source organism: Macrobrachium rosenbergii (assembly GCF_040412425.1). Lineage (NCBI taxonomy): Eukaryota > Metazoa > Arthropoda > Malacostraca > Decapoda > Palaemonidae > Macrobrachium > Macrobrachium rosenbergii. The sequence continues at coordinate 8,231,614 of NC_089760.1, read as the reverse complement.
AACCCACTGGCAAACCTGATCCACAAAATACAGTCCCCTGTAACATCTGAGAATACAGGGTCACAGGTTCATTTAATAACTGCTCACAAAACCAGAAATAGTGGGGAAAGCTAGAGCACCAACACCTTGGTTATCTGTGGCAATAACTGAGCTCAGCCTTTCAGTGTGATGAGCACTGTAATCACCAACGAAGATGAAACAAGCGTTGGAGTCAGCTTCCTGAACTGCTGCCATTTTGGTAAGCAAATAGCCATAGAGTCATCCACATCTGGCTTCCTATAACTAGAAAAACAGAAAGCTTCATTAGTCTTCCAGAATCTCACCACTTGTGTTTCATGACATCCACATTGATGCAAGTGGCCTATGAGATGCAGAGAAACTCTAATATACAGAGCCATTCCACAGGCCCATGGAGTGTCATTACGCTGGAGTAAAATGGGCTTATACCCTGGAATCAGCAGTTCTGAAACACGTTGAAGGTAGATTACAGTTTCGTATGCTGGGCCGCCTAACTCATTCTTCCCGACCCGAGATCCCTCCGCCAAGGTAAGTAGTTCTACCTAAACAGCTGACGACCAACGACCCGAAATGGGTCAACCACCCGACCCGACATGCCCGAGACCTACCTTTTTGTTTCCTCAGTCTCTTCCGGGTTCAAGCCTTGCAAACATGGCTGTTACGTATCCAACCCACAGAATTTGCATCTAAGAATCCAGTGACCCTCATGGACTTAGGGAGACCATGAAAGAGTTCGTTGCTCGTTTACTTAATGAAAAGTGGAAACTTGGCGATTTCATGGACTTGTGCAAAGCATGAAAGGCACCGTCGTCCTGATCAAGCATGGCCAAAGCTTCATTTGGCGAAAAACCTCCAACGATGTCGGAAAATTACATCCATCCGGTCTGGCTCTTTCTTTTCGGGTTCCCACCTTTCTTTCAAAAGCATTTTGGTGCTGATTCACAGCTGGATCCATGAACTTCCCCAGAAATATGTCCGGATGACTTTGGATATTGGGTCTCCCAATACCTTAGTAGACTGGTTTAATTTCTGCCGGGAAGTTTGTATCGATATTTTGATTCAGGACAACCGGAAAATCGGGGGGCCAGGACACATCGTGGAAATTGACGAATCCAAATTTGGAAAGAGGAAATTCAACAAAGGCAGACGTGTCGAAGGTTGTTGGTTCTGGATTGAAAAACAAAAGAAACATTCTTTCAAGTTGTAAGACCGATCCGCAGAAACATTACTCCAATTTTAATTGAAAACATACACCCAGAATCAACGGTAATTTCAGATTGTTGGAAATCATAAACACTTTAAATCACCATTTCAAAACACACCTTAACATCAATCACACATTACATTTTGTTGATCCCGACGATACAAGCATACACACAAACACAATAGAATCCACATGGCGGGTGTTGAATGTTTTGCCTGAACACCGTAAAAACCATGTATAATTCATATTTTTCTATGTATTGTATTAAAAACGTTACTTAACTAAACTTTAAAGCTTTTCTGGAATTAATTAAACGTGCATATCCCTTGAATAGAGCCGTTTCAACACCCGCCAAAATGCGGTCTAATGTTCCCGAAACACAACAATCACGGGACGCAGCCATCCAAACGGATTGGTCAATTACACGAGGTCCTGTTCCCCCAGTTCCAGTTGTCCAGATCCAGGAAAGCCAGTGCCCCTTTTAAAAACGAAGAAAAATGGAGCCACCGAAACCGGCCAGTACGGATTTCTCAGACGATTCCGCTTTCAGTGAGGTTGTGCAATTTCGAATAGTTATATATTTACAATTTCACGGCCCATCTCCCAGGGCGAAGCCCCTGGAGCTAGGTATGGACACGCCGTCCTGTGTTAGGTTAGGTTGGTTTCGTTAGTTTTGGTGGCGACCAGGTCGGGGGGTCCAGGGGGGGAAGCCCCCGGCCAGGTAAAGGGCAGACCTAGGTTCGGTTAGGTCAGTTTTCAGAATGGCCATCTTGTTGTAAATCCGGTACCACTGCCACCTGGTGGTGGGTCTCACAGGAAATCGGCAGCCGAAACCCACAGCATACGAAAATGTAAACCTACGTTGAAAATCAGACAAGTTTATGAGAGGATGTCAAAATTAGCAGGGGCAACATCCAAGTCCTTTTTGTTTTCATACAATCCACAGATGCTGTTATGTAAAACACAGCATTTCCATGATCAATTCTGTAGACCATGAATAAGTTCAATCTTACCAAAAGGAAGAAACATCATGTAACACAAGCATAAGGGAATATTTGCAGACTTAACAAAAACAATAACAGGAACAAAATATAAATGTAAAATAGATATTGAGAAGTGCATGCCCATAAAAAGACCAAATTATTGAAGGAATGAAATTGGTCAATTGGGAGGAATAGCACAACCAATTAGGACAAATACTTCTCTAGATCTGCCAGAAACCGAAGGAAAGACAATAGTATAGTGGTGGTTAAAAAAAAATTAATTCATGTGTAAAGATAAAGAAAAAGAAATGCTAAGGGCAAGGCATCTCCTTGCTAAACCACCAGGCATCCTTGCTCTAGTAAGCCTGCTCTGAACAGCATTTGAAAAACAGTAGGAAAGGGGACTGACAGAAAACTGTGCTTGACTGTACCCCCAAACAAGAGAACTCCAATCTAAGGCAGTGGAATTCCCCATACAAAGGCTATGGCACCGCCCAAGAATGAAGGACGTTGGTTTATTTCAGAGTGGCTTTCCCCTAGAAGAGAAGCCTACCAGGCTAGTGAGTCTCTTTTAAACAACTAGAAAAGCAGATCGAAAAGGGTAGGAAGTGTAGGGCTTTCAGTGTTGTCAACAGTAAAAGATATGCAATGAATATCCCAGACTATTCTGAGCTAGTATGGACACAGAAAAAGTTTGTGACCAGAGAGGGACCCAGCAACAGACTGTGCTGGCCAGCTTTAGAATGGACCAAAATCTATATAGTGGTAGTATCCCACAGGCGGCTGTTTGCCACCGGCCAACCTACTGACTTAAATTAATAAGTAATTCACCTTACTTTGGGATTAACTTGCACCCAAGAGCATTGTAATTGATAAGTGTTTCATCACCAGTGGGGTTCGAACTGTTGCCCTCTTTGGAAAAAAAACAATGTAAAATAACCTTTGACCACTGAGCCACTAAGATAGGGTTTCATGAGAATCAGATGTAGCTGGAAAGTTGTAGGAAAAGTTGCAGGTCAATATCCATAAGTCTCTGAATATCTTAGTTTTTATCAGATTGCAGGAGAATGGTTGGGATTGGAAGGAACATCTACGCTATTATCAGAGAACAACAGTAGATAGGTAGATCATTAAATGGGTGTGGACGGATGTATGCTGAGGTGTTTAGGAAGAGGGATAGAAAAACAGTAAGAGATGGGAATACTAACACATCTTCCAAAGTAATAGGAAGAAAAGAAGGTCATTATAGAATAATCCTGAGTTAGTTTAACTATAAATTCAAAGCTGATTAGACTTCAAAATTATCAGGAATCTCATTCAAGGAATCTTAAAACTGAAGGCGTCTGAACTTACTCAGTTACACCAGGCATTCATCAGCACTTCAGGTTAGGCTAACCTATTATACTTAGAGTAAGCATGAGATAACAAGCACTATAGTTATGCAAAACATTTATGTCTAAGGGCATAGGCTAAATGAGCTAAAAAGGCTATATATAATGTCATAAATCAGTTATACAGGATATGTCAAGAAAATATCAGATTTTTCGAATTCTAAGAAAAATAGATAAATCTATCTTAGACCGGTTATATATTTTCTTGAACTTAATCGCTTATTGAATCCCCGTACTGCCTTAAGAAACCCACATTTACCAAATAAGCAAGACCGTAAGAGAAACAGCCCAAGAAAATAACGTGAATGAATTCGATAAGGCTGATTGATAAAAAAAAAAAAAAGTGTTCTTAAGAGTAAACGGCGTTCTGTGTAGTACACCTATAAGCTCAAAAGCAGCAAGCAAATAAGAAAGGCTTTATCTTTCTAAATAGAGGAAACAGACAGATTTTAAATTAGTTGTGATAAAAGTCACTACTTGCCCCATTTCTTCCGCAAGGAGTTCCATCTGGTGAGAGCCAAAAGTTTTCTGGTAAACTCTGATCTCCAGTGATATGTTTGCAGGTTTGTGATCCGAAAAAATGTGTACTCCAGGCTACTTTTCCTTTGACCTGTGGCTTTATATCATTAGCTACATTGCAGTGCAAAGTACCGCAGGATAAGGATCTGTATGAAGAAGAAATGAAACTGATTATTTACATAGCGTAGAATAAGTGAATGATACAGGAAAGCTTACACCTTTAATGTTTGATATACTCTTTTTATTCACATCATCTACACACTGATTTTCTTATGAAACTATTGTTTTATTTCATAATTGTTTAACTGAAATTCAAAGTATCAGATTTATGTTTTCTTTACAAATTAATGCAATAGCATCTATTATTTAGCTCATTTTCATGGCGTAGATTGAACCACAAACTTTTTACATTATGAGAAGCAAATCATTAATACTCTACGTTGTTAGGATAATATTCCATTGGAGGTTTTCACTGTATACCACTTTGACATGGTTGTGGTGTCCCGTAGGATAGGATTCGTAAGGTGATAGGTATAAGAGGATGGCATCATTTTAATGTGCAGTAAAAGTGAGGAAAAAACAATACTGAAAATACGACTGGTGTCGGGGCATGGGGAACAAATTGAACGTTAACTGAAAGGAGAATTTTATGAATATCATTGCAGATAAAGCAGTAGGAGATTTCTTTAGGTTTAATATTAACTTTTCCAACATTCAATCCCAGAATCTCTTAGTAGTTAATAATGTGTCAACTTCTGCAATATTCAAATCGTTATGTTGTCCTTCAGTTGTTGTGGTTTGGTGTTTTAAGCACATCTTAGTAAAGTACAAGCATTCTGCTTTATAATGAGACTGCAGTGTGTACCTTAAAAGTAAAAGTAACTAGAAATCATTATGCAATGTTGTTCTCATGTCCCTGCTATTTGTTTTTACTGGACAACGTAATGTCGAACGCCAGACTACACAAAGGAACTTGAGGCTGTCACATATCAATTAGGATTTATTATAAAGAACTTCATGTTGCCTCTGTAATACCAATTTTCGTTAACTTTCAATACCTTTAGTTTTTAAAAGTAATTTAGTTTGTAAAAGTATTTTTTCTTATGGGTGTTAGAGTGGGCCATTGGAAAATGATCCTTCGTCTCTGAGGTAATATAAACATTTTGGAAAAAATGAGGTAGTGTAACTAATGCAGCTGAGTTGAGGCTGAACTTTGATATTTTCATGCTATAGTTTTTACGTTCTGCCTCCCTTTTGATAGACTTAGTAATCTTCATAACGAGAAATAACATCGTGTTTTATCCGTTGATAATTCTTAGAGAAACTCTAGAATGGGTAACAAGAAGCACCGTTTTTTCTGATTATTCTTGAAAAGTCTTCATTTCTTCCCTAAAGGTATCACTGTATGGTTTTTTTCTGGCAGATTGCAACTGTTTCCAAGTAGGTCTCACTTGGTCCATCCTAGTTTCTGACAAATTAATTCCAGCAACTTCTCCAGATAAATATATTGTTAGTTCCGTGTGAACCCTTCGAATGAATTAGCCTGCAGAGATGCTGAATATATTTTTAGCTAACGTAACCCAAAGATTTGGAATGATAGTAGCAAGAGAAACAGAAATTGTCTAGAAGGCTGTGTTTTACCTTAGACACGGAGTCTCAGCACGCCTTGTAGGAGATATTGATAAGATATTTCACATTTGCGTAAACCTTTTTAGTATTTGGGTCATTCAAATTTATCTTTTAAAGATAAGATAGTTCATATGTTGAACCAGCTTCTTCACAATTATGTGTTTTGAATCAAAGACATCAGTTATTTCCTTCAACTCAGATTCTAAATTACTATGTTAAGTCTTATCATCTCTATTTAGAATATTGTTCCCATAGCTCGGTTACTTATTCCATTGTCTAAATCTGTATCTGGAACAAAATCTAAGCAATTGTTATAATGAATGATTCTTCTTTTTGCCTTACAACAAATACTTCTTTAACATATACTTCTTCTGACGGCTATTAGGAGTCCTTGCTGCACCTTTTTTTTTTTATTTTCTCCTCTCCTATAACCCCTCTCTTATTATTTCATCCCGTTTTCCAGGACGAGGGGGGTACAGGTATGGGTGGCCAGATATCTCAGAACTTAAAGGTTTACAGGACATTTTTTTTTTCCAACATAGAACAAAACTTTTGAGGGAAAGCGCTTGAGACACTCTATAAATAAGAGTAAGTAAGTATACCTTGGTTTTACCAGACCACTGAGCTGATTAACAGCTCTCCTAGGGCTGGCCCGAAGGATTAGACTTATTTTACGTGGCTAAGAACCAATTGGTTACTTAGCAACGGGAAATAACCACTGAAAATGAAAAAGGATTTGAACAAAAGAAAGTGAAATAGCAAAAACAAATACTTATACTTACGCCTTAGGACACTTCCTGAAGGTGTTTCGACTCTCGTCTGTCCAACCACAATTTCCGTCACGGGTGCCTTTTTCATTTATGTCTAGGC
>NC_089760.1:8205000-8222500 GCF_040412425.1 Macrobrachium rosenbergii | reverse complement strand
CTGAAGATTTTGTGCGTAAAATTTACCTTTAGAATGTAATAACCGAAATAAAATACTTATATTTATGTGAAAAACTGCTCTGAAATTCGAACTGACCTGGCCTCTCTCACATGGCGTTCCGTCTCGGACATGGACATCGTCAGGGCAGTATTCGCTGATTCCAGAACAGAATTCTGGCAGATCACAATCACCGTCTTTTTCTCTGCAGGTTCTCCCAGACTGATGCAAGTGGCAAGTCTGGAAAGGTACGTTTTATAAAATGGGTAGGATTTCCAAAGCAAATACCTTTCGTTTTATTTCATGATTGCTATTGGGTCTAAAAGTACGGGGCATCTTCCTCTCTCACCTCAATGTTACAGCAAGATCCATGGGCGCACGTGGCATTGGCAACCAGTTGGCAGGTTTTTGGGTCGCAACAAAGATTATCACAGAAGTTTGGTGGGCCACAATCACACTGTTCACCATCGTCCAGAACACCGTTACCACAAGTCTTCTCGTAGAAATTTGCCGGGATATTTCTCAGACATTCGTAATTCAAAGAATCCACTGCCTTCATTACCACATCTTTGCTACAAGGGCTCCAGCCAATCTTAATTCCGTCCATAGCACTGTTAGAAATAATGATTATTAGGAAATGAAATGTAGACAGAAATTAAGGTATCACTTGTGTTAAGAGAAACAACTTGATGTGTATGCTGTTGATAGTCTGTTTCTTGAGATTCGTATAGTTTGTTTTATCTAAATCAACTTCTCATGCTTGTGCAAGAAATTAAGAATTCTTAGGTTTGGACAGTGTAATTATATATTGTCATTCTAAAGGAGCTGAAATACAGCTCGGTATGTTTGTACAAAATTAGACCAACCTAGTTACATTACTTAGCCTAATACTAACTTTGTGCTGTTTTTTATAAGCTTAATTAATCCCCTTAATCTGAATTCGTCATTAGACTTATCTATTTATATATTTTTTGAAGAAGAAAAAAAGATCAATAGGTTCACAGCTAGTTGGAATCAGTTAATCGTCAGTCTTAATGATAGGTCTATTTTAGAGAGAGAATAATAATAATAATAATAATAATAATAATAATAATAATAATAATAATAATAATAATAATAATAATAATAATAATAATAAGCTTTGTTTTCAGTATGTACATAGGCTATTCTGTATCGTACATGGATAAAATGTATTTCATACTACTTACAATTTACTATATACAACAAACCAAGAATGAACATCTTAAAAATACAAAACGAAACGTAGCCCCGGAATACATATTGTAGTAGTATGTATAACTTTATTTACATGTGTAAACTAAGCTTCATTTTGAGAGAGAGAGAGAGAGAGAGAGAGAGAGAGAGAGAGAGAGATTGCATCATATGGAGGGTGTTATCAGTATAAAATTATTCAGGAAGTTACATACCTCACTGTGGATGACATAATGCACGACCTCTGTTCACAGCAACCACCTTGATCATTTTCATCGTGTGACATGCCTAAGATATGTCCTATCTCATGGGCCATTGTCCTAGCAATGGTTCCAACACCACTGCCGCTTCTGTCCTGCACTGTAGCCACTGACAATTCATTACTGTCATAGAATATAAAACTCATCATGAATTATATTTTTAAAGGGGTTAAATTTTTGTACTAACACCACATCCACTCGCAAGAGTACTGTGGTTAGTACCAGCCCCATGGGAATGAATGTTAGAATATAAACGCAAGGGGGTAATATCTCGGTAACAGTAGATTTGCTATAGAATGTAGCATGATTTTTTTAGCTTGATTTTTTTGCATTAACCATATTGAGGAGACTTGAGAGCACAGCATAAAAACTTCAACATGAAGTTGCGGTGCTAAAGTAAAATGATAACTTTTTCACACTAAGATTATAATAAACTTCCTTTTATATGAATCTTTTTTTTTTTATTTGTGGTACAATGTTAGTAGTTCTTGACCTTGGTCTCTCTGCCCAAGACCCTAACACAATTCAGCAGTTTAAATGACGTGTTCAGGACTCAAACGAATTCTACAATCTTACCGAATGTCCTTAGATTTATCTAAATGATTTTTGTATCTTTTTTTAAAATATAAAATCTTTGACATCGAGCCTTCGCTACATTATCATCCTTACTTTGTGCCTGATGTATTGCAGCATTATTATTCTGGTAGTTGCTTAAGGAAAACAGAAAAAGGAAAACTGCCATCTCCTAGGATAGCTAAGTTTTTAGTTCTTAATCAGAAAACAGTATAGTTACATACTGTAGAAGTAAACACTGAGAAGACTCATCACTTAGACCAGTTTAAATATTTTTTGTAAATATTACTTAAGCAGAGGGAAGCAGAGGGGTTACTGTCCAAAACCATACAAAATTAATTCACCTGGAATAACCAGATTACCAAGATAACTTACTAAAACGCATTATGGAGAACAAAATTAAAATCCTAATCAGATTTTTTACCCTATTTCTTAATTTGTAAAAGATCACGGTTAAGAGATAAACCAAATTTGGTTGGTTTGGCTATCACCACATTTAGGATCATTGCCTGAAACTGAATATTTCTCAGGATCCAGTAGAAATTATTTCATAAATATCACCAGATAGTATACTTCTACCATCTTTACGCAAATTTTTTTGGCATTATTGCTTGATCTTGAATGAATAAGGCAGAATGGGCTCATGGATGTCTATAATTCGTCTTTTACCCTAGATAAAATGTAGACAAGGATAATTTAGTTCAATAGTCCCTTGGATTCTATGTCACGAACTCTAGAGAATTTCTCATAAATGAAATATTTTTGACATGCAGATAAGATTAGACTGAGTTCGTACCTGCAAATTTCACCGACATAAGCATATCCAACGGTGGTTCCGTGAAAATCAACGGTTCTGAAACAACAAAGATAGCATTATATGAGCATGTACATTTCCAAAGAACCCATTAGTGGAGTGGGTAACTCCAAAATAGTAGGAAAAGTGCAAAGGTGATACAAGCATGAAATTCGGCACAAAAATTTTTCTTGGACTTCTTTTTCAAAATCAACCTCTGGCCACCGAATTTTGCTATTTTCGTAGTTGGCCGGCATGTTTTCAAAATGGCTTCTTGTGGATATATGAATATTGACATTTAAGTGCTTAACCACACTGGAACTCCCCAGTCACTCAGTTTATGTTAAGATATTGAATGCAAACTTTTAAGTAATGAGAGATATAATTTAGTTACTTAGAAACATCCAAGATGTTTCTAGGCAACAAAATCCAATATTGCTGTCACTATATCCAAATTGGCTACCAAAAAGCCAAATATTTGTACTCAAGGAGGTAAAATGTCAGGTAATACATGGAATATGGGTAATTTCAGCTTGATCATTTTAATTTTATATGTTAGAAATTAATTTTCTTAACTCATTTTCACTCTTATTTTATAAAACTGGGTATATTAGCTCAATGTAATAATGTTATAGATTAACGTCAGTGCACTCTCAGAGCACGCTTGCTAACACCATAGCTGTGAGACTGAGCATGGGACTCATTTCTAGCTGATGGTTGACATATGTCCATAATTTTCCAAATGGTGTATAGCTAGCCTCAGTTCAAAGTCAGTCAGATGCATCTGAACTGACAGGATGTGTCAGTGCTGGAGCCAAGCCAAAGAAGATTGGGCTATAGTATACTGGAAGGTGTATAGATCACATGGGAATTGAGTAGTATTGGATGAATGATCAGGCTAAGGGTAGGGTTATAAAACATCTGAGCCTAGTTGTATCCCATATCTTAGAAATTGAAGTCTTTCCTGAAGGGAGATAATAAGAAAAACTGGAAGCTTGTGCTAAGAGGACATACATGAAAGACTAGTAGATCCATCTGGTGCTGGCTGTTACCCTTGCTACAAACATTCCTGAATTTTACAACTTAAATGTGATGCCTGTACCATTTGATCCCAAAAGGCCTGACGAAAGTGACAGGATCCAGCAGACCTTTGAAAAGAACAAAGCTAAGTACTCATATAATGGATAGTGGATGCTCAAGTTCAAAACCACATAACTGGAAAGGAAAAGGAAGTCATTGTGTCAGAAAAAAAAAAAAGACGATGATGCTCTATGTTCAAAATTCACATGTAGTACCCAAAAGGCAGGTGAAGATGATGCAGAGGGATCTAAGAATGAGAAAGATGGAATCTGCTCTATATGTGACAAACCAGCACCAATCAAAGATTTACGATTGTCCTTATCATTGCCTTTACATGAAAAGCTGCAATGATGTACCATCAACTTACTGAATGAGAAACTTTTGGCCAAGCTTGGTACTGGAGATATTGTTTCCCAGTACCATATGTATCACTCCCCATCTTATCTGACAGGTATGTACAGCAAGGTAAAAGAGCCTGGCTGAATTCCCATAAAATTGGAGATGATTATGTGCAGTACAGGCAAGAGGCATATGCCCATGCTTTTGCTGAGCTTAAGATGTATGTGACTACAGATGGGTCTGCTATTCCATGATGGTAGAAATTTATGATTTTTACAAGCAATGACTAGGATGGCTAAATGTTCATGCTTCCTTTGTTCCCCAACATGGTTGAGAGAACACATACTTACCCATATCCCCAAGGTGGAAGCCTTCAAAAAGGGAAGAGAAATTTAACATGCCTACAAGGGGAAAGTAGGAGAAGCCCTAGCCACAGCCTGTGACAATAATGATGCACTAATCATCGACAAAACAACCAAAGATATTGAGGAAGCATATGCTTGAACATGAGACAGAATTTTATGGAACCTTGGTATTAGAGACTAGAAGAGAATATCCACCAAGTTTGCTGGAATTTGTAAGTATGCTGACTTACAGTGGGAATACAAAATCCAAACTTAAATGTATCATCATCTACTGATCTAGCTTTAGCACATTTTTTGTCCTTCAACTGTTGGAAGACTCCAGTATCTACAACAGTTACCATACATTCCAGGTCAGAGAACCTCTGTTTCAAATATACTTTAGTTTCCTGATCTTTGTGACCATAATCCAAGTGCAGCAATGGCACAAACGTCCTTCCATGGGACAGGCATGTCTCTTTTTTTTTTTTTTAGCATGGAACAAAGTACAGTTACCTTTTCATCCTGAATATTACACAACTGCACCATCTGCTCACTTTAAACATGAACGTCCCCTCCCTTCATCCGGTGGGAGTGTAGGGCACCAACAAGTGTGGGACTCTAATAAGCAATGTGTTTAGATAGAACAGTTGTGTTATGTAAACACATGGTTTGAGAAAGTCAGTCTGTCTGACAAGAGTAGCACACCATGCTTTCATAAGGGACAGACACCCTTTGAAGTAAGCTTGCCATTGTTGTTACCTCTTTTCAAGAGTCTGCTCATTCAGTTGCAATGATCAAACATGTCATGGCTATTGAAAGAGCAACCACATAGTTTCTCAATCCTGGCCAAGCACCAATTCTGGCAGTTAATCAGCCACTATTTACAATTGCCAAGTAAATCAATTGGTAATGGCCTTTGCAGTATAGTGATATGGGTATAATTTTTGGAGGGCTGCATTTAGAAATGGCAGCATTCAATATTGCTGGTGATCTTTTGAAAGACAGTGATTGGACTGGTGCTCTTGCCGAAGCAGATATAGCTTACTCCTGGAACAGCGGATTTGTTTCCCTCTGCTTCTTATGTGAAGAGGGTACAGGTAACAGCTTTCAGTTTACATTAGCCGTGCAGAGCTGCCTGTAATGCAGATTTCCAGGACGCTGTAAAAGAAAGTGAGCTATGTTTTGAAAGCCTGATCTGAAAATGAGAGTGAGTGTCCAACAATTAATTATACTTTTGGAATCGTGCTTCAGCTACAACTTGAAGTTCTCATTTTTATCAGTTCATACGGGGAGTCAAATTTCGACTTATGCAAAGATGTGCTGCAGGAATTCATTCTTTTCTTCTTTGCTGTTGAGTATATACATTATGCAAGATGGTTATCAGTTAATTTGAGAGACTTGGTGGCTCCCCAAAAGACATTTGCTGAATTCACAAAGAGAAATTTCATTGTTCATAAAAGCACTCTGCCTTTTTCCTCAATGGCTATCGACCAAGCACTTGAACAGAATAATGCTCATGTGAAAGGAGATGGTGGAACCACTGGCTTATTTGAATATATGGATGCTCTCAGAAGGTGGACTGTGGCTCCTCCTAAAGTAAGCCGCCTGATTGATGAATTTGAAATTGTGAGTGATGCTGACCCAAATCTGAGGGAACCCATCAGGATGAAACTGAAAGTGTACAGAAAAAAAGTTTCTTGATATGTTGAGAATCTAAAAAAAAAAAAAGTAATAAAAGAAATGGGCAACCCTTTTGAGGAACATTCATTGGATCTGATTGTGCTAGACAGTCATGAAATTATGGACAGCAAAGTCAGTGAATCCATGTTATCAGAAGAGCCTTGAAAAGGCACAATTCACGAACTTTATTGAGACTCAAGGCACCAGGTAGATTCTATGAGATAGTACACAAGATGCCTGCTACAGAATTCAAGTGCAACATTCGTTGCAGACCATAAAGGAAGACCATAATCTATTCTCACATCTCTTCATCTCATGCCAGAACAGACAATATGATTTAAATGTATTCTTTCAGAATGGAAATTAAAATTCCACACCATCACTGGCACAGAATTGGCAGATACATCAGGGCACCAAGTCACAGCTTCTGTCTCTGCTAGAACTACAGGTATCAAACATCCATGACAAAGAACCTACCACTGATGTTATCATAATGGATGGCGCAACACTTGCAAATGCCCTGAGACCAAGAAAGAGGTCTACATCTGAGTCTTATGCAAAAGATGAATTCCTGCCCAGGGTACAGAAACACTTACAGAAATACAAACAAGCACACATTGCATTTGAAGTATATAGGGCAGACAGTGTTCAGACACATACATGACAAAAAAGAGGCACAGGAGTTCCACAAGTAATCAGTACTGCAAAAACGACCGGCAATTCGGCCAGTTTCATCAAGAATGACCAGAACAAAACTGGACTATTTGAATATTTGACAGTCATAACTGTTTTATCACAAGCAGATGATACAACATGCATTATTGTCACTAGAGAGATGCTGCACTTAGTAGCAAACCTGAGCAGGGCATTTCTGACGTACAAGGTTGCACTCACAAAGAAGCATGCTGCATATGCTGCAAAGCATGAAGATATCTCAAGTGCAATCATATATAGTTCAGGCACCCACGCTGTTGTCATAGCAGTACCTAGCATGGAAAAATGGATTTGGACAGACTATGGATTAAATTTGGAAGAGGAAAATACATGAGGTGGATACCTATTCATGAAAGAGCAGCAGTCATTGGGCCAAAAACCTCAACCCTTCCTTTTTTTCATGCAATTAGTAGGTGTGACACATTGTCTGCCCTCCATGGAAACAGGAAGAAATCTGCATGAAACACATGGACTGCGCTTCAGCAAGTCACACCCATCCTCACCAAACTAAGTTCATCACTAGCAACTGTTGAAGATGAGGACTTGCAAATTATTGAAGAGTTTGTGGTGCTAATGTGTGACAGAAGCAGTTCATATAAAGATGTAATTGAGGCTAGCTTTGATCCCTTTGCAAGGAAGCAAAGCACTTATGATTTCATTCCCCTACAAGGGGTGCGCTTAGATGGCACTGCAAGAGAGCTGTCTTTCAGCAGGGCACATTTGGAGTCGGTCTTTAGTATGCCATCCAGCAATGCCCAGTCTAAGACACTGGTGATAGCAACAGATTGATGGTGCCTGGATTCCATATCAGACAGATTTGCCAAGAAGGAATTCCATGGCAGATGCAAGTGCTACAACTCTCATTTTTACTGTTTTTAAAAAGGAATAACTGAAAAAGTAACTTGTTTCACGGAGTATGCTATGATAATCTTGTATCAGTCGTGTGGGTCCACGTGAACAACAAAAACAATAGTCAGCGAATGATCATAGCAATTCATCAGTGATTCAAAGTCGGCATCGTTAATTCAAGCTCTATACAGAAATATCTAGGCACTTGCTTACGTGATGAGAACGGTATTATCATTGTTAATTCCACGTTTAGTCTTGAGAAGTTCCATCCTATATGGAGCGAACGATGACAGGGTAATTTTGAAGTCTGCATCTACAGTAGTGCGATCACGGCTTGTCCAAACCTCGACATCCGTCAAGACTACGACGATGCCAATCTCACGAAATATCTGGAAAAATTTATGACCAGTCTAATCTTTGGAAACTCTTTACTTTTCCGTGAATGAACATTGAGAAATTATGCACATGTAGGTTCAGAAAAAGTTCTCGAAAATTAACTCAACCTTCTCCCAATGATGTTTTTAAAATATTATTATGAAATTGTAAATCAAACCCTAGAAAAGAAAATTAGTTAAATGCACAGTTTCTGTACATTAATTGACGTTTACCTACATTTCTTTGCAGCATTTCCAAACAATGGAGATGACTTTGACAAATTATAAATAAGAAATTATAATTCAGATGTTGCATAATTTTTGAAAAAAATAACATTTAAAGATTTTATATAAAAAAAATCAAAATGATAAAGTATAAATTTGACGTGCACTAATCAAGCAGCTTATTTAGACGAAAATATTTATTTTTGCTCTGAATACCTCTCT
This sequence comes from Macrobrachium rosenbergii, assembly GCF_040412425.1. Taxonomy (NCBI): domain Eukaryota; kingdom Metazoa; phylum Arthropoda; class Malacostraca; order Decapoda; family Palaemonidae; genus Macrobrachium; species Macrobrachium rosenbergii. Next base: position 8,213,838 of record NC_089760.1, on the reverse strand, counting down.
GATTTCCTTATTCACCAAATGATTGATTTTATTAAGTATGAAAGAGACCGTGGAATATATATTTGTTTCATAAAGTCTTTTTCCTCTCAGTAGTATGGTATACATTATCAAGAAAAAAGTTTGTATGTTCAGAAAAAATCATACGGCTGGAAATAGTCTTCTCAGTAATAGTGTTAGAGACATTCTTTTTTGGTTTGCAAATACAAAAAAAGCTTGTTAATGTCAGAATGCTTATAAAGCGAATAGAATATAAGATTGAATTTATATTATTGAAATCAAACTCTAGAGAAATAAATTTCAAGAGCAGTAAGTGGAGCCAGTCTACTTATCAAGATAACAATCGAACTTGGGTTTTTGCTGTTAATTATTAGGTTTTAAAATGGACCCCTCAACAAACTATGCCATAATGTATTCTAGGTGACAGTCACATTTTTAAACTGGATGTTTTAGCAATCATGTGTTTGCCATATTAAAATAGATTAGAAGTGTAACATTCACCCATCTCCTGCAAATTAATGGTTGTTGTGCTAAAGGATATCCATTTTTTTTAATTAGCTTTCAGGTTCATTCAAAACAAATTTCTTAATGTTGATACAGTGTTACCCATGCCTAATGTTTTATATGCTCATAATGCATATCAATAAGGGAAGAAATCATTTGTAATTTAATTTTATCAGATTCATTGCTAAATATGAGAAAATCATACAAGCTCTGAAAGAAAACATCATTTTATTGAGAGCTGTTTTACTACAGATACCACTTACTTACAAATGGAACATCTGTATAAAACTCTAGGAAAAAATGCCTTATTGTGTCCGTATGTTTCTGCATGCCTGTTATATTTTATTGGCGCTTAGCAAAGCTATACTATTTATAGTTCAATTAATCGTCGTTCGAGCATGACCGGCATGTAACATTCAGTGACAAAATAAAATAAAAAAACAGCAAATACCACTTTTCGGACGAACCAACTCTTCCATCAAGAACCACTGCATGTCATGTATAATAACGATGAAATACGTCTTTCATGCATCGTATAGTTGTCTCTATACATAGGAGCTACTTAACTATGTCGAAAGAATTCTTTAGGTGTCATTATTATTATTAGTAGGCTATTCTTTACTGATCACAATGACCCGTTTTATCTAGGTATTTTGGGACTTTGTGACTATTTTACCAAAACTTTGTTTACCAATATTTTGAAGGTAACAGATCAGTATAAAACTAAAAATGTGAGCATTTTATACTTAGTCTCAGACACTGATTATTGGAGGTAGTCTCAGACACTGATTATTGGAGGTATCTTATAGAGGGCCAGTTTTTATTATCCTAGAGTAGTTTTGATCTTGGCTTCTTTTTCAAGGTTGTAGGTCAATTTATAGGACAAAATCTGTGTGTATTTCGACTGTTAGTATTCTGTGGTCTTCAGAACTCATATTATGGTCTGGACGCATTATTTCAGGTATTAATACCTTGGTCTTCTTATCATGGTTATTAGTTATTTTTTTCTGAGCTTTGTTAGATTTGGCACAGGTTGATGGTCATTTTCTTCCCAGGTTAATGTATGTAACAACATTTGCTTTTTATCTGATTTTTATGAAATCTCATAGGAGAGTATTTTCACAGAGTTGATGAATATTGTCACTGGATGCTTTGGCCACTAACCTGTAGGTCAAACACAAAGTCAGTTCCAAGGTAAAAGCCTGATATTGAAGGTAAGCATTTGTCACAAAATTATTTTACATACACTTATTTTTCAAAAGACAAATGGACTCTGAAGGCAAATAATTTAAACATTTTTTAATTAAGTTCTAAAGGTCAATTAAAGAGCTTTCGAAGTGTGGAAATAAAAAAAAAATAATTTTTAGTATGTCGTGATGCTATAACTACCCATTCCAATGTTATTGAAAATTTAAGATAGTGATCTATGCAGTTATGTATCAAAACTGTGAAAAGACACGAACTACAGCATGAATGCTATTAATAATTGGACTCATTTATTCGTAAAGGTTTTAATGTATAAAAAACCCCTAGATTTATCAGACCACAATTTTCGGAGATATAGAAATCATTCTACTCTCGCAATTATTCTTCTCCTAAGTAATAAGAAAAAATAAAATAATAAAATAAATTGTTTTGTAGAGATGAATGCAGCAAATATTTTAGTTTAATGGCTTTGTTTTTACTTACGGCATTAACAGCATTAACAGTCGCCCTGAGGCGGTCGTAAACATCGGCCTTGAAAGTTTTGTAGTAGCTAGTATCAGCAACCACAACCAGTTCCACAAAGCGGGTCTTTTTGTTGGTCCATATATGCCCGTGTTTTTTCACAGAGGCTTGACGTCGGTGCTGTAAGAGAGAACATTTAATACTGTCAACATTCGTCTTAAGATTTCAGTAATTAGTGTTGTTGTTATTCTTGCTGTATTTGTCATTAGGTGCTTCTTTTGTCTTGAAATTAACGTTGAAATTATGTGTAAATTTTCACCATTTGAAATTCAGAATACTTTCGTGCTCTGTGTAAACTGGTTTTCCTTTATTTAAGTTAATAACCATTAAGGTGTCAGCTAACCTGGATGGAAGTTTTATTTCAATCTTGTGTTTAGATTTTTTTTTTCCAGACTTTCCTACAAAAAAACATGAGATTATGATAAGTTTTCCTTCAAAATTTGCTAGATATTTATGTAAAGCAGAAGAAAGGGTCGAATTCGAAGACTAACAATGCATTATTTTAAAACACTACATAAAGGGCTTGTTCTCAACAAAGCAAATGTTCAAACTAGCTGTGAATGTATTGGATACAAGCCAGTTCGTAAAATTCAGAGCATATTGCATTGACTTAAAGACCAGCTTTAGTAGAAAATAATTTCTGATTTTGATTAACAAATCTAATTCAATTCAGGTTTAACCTTCACGTTATGGAGATTATGAAGCAAAAGAAACATATATATGTATATATATACTGTATAATATATATATATATATATATATATATATATATATATATATGTGTGTGTGTATATATATATATATATATATATATATATATAAATATATATATATATATATATATATATATATATATATATATATATATATATATATATATATATATATATATATATATATATATATATATATATATATATATATATATATATATATTGAAATAATAGTGAAGGTGCAGGGTGTGCAGTACTGGCCTGGTTGGAGGTAGAATGTATCTGGGGGGAGGAAGGTGTTTGCTAGCAGGGGCAGAGGCAAGAAATGGTTGGACTAGAACTGTCAGGAAGTTTAGGACTGATGAAGCAAAACATCTGTATTTTTCTCCGGTTTGTCCGGGCATTTCCTTATGGTTCTGGAGGAATGTTATTAGAGTGGAAAATGACGAGAATGAAATACAAATTTCTTGAAGAGTCTGAATCTATTATGTGGCTATTAAGAGCAAATGAATGTGACTGAAAAGCAGACAGAGAAGAACCACATAAAAATGTGTTGTGAAATGGCTTGGTTGTTGTGAGCCAAAGTTTTCTAAAAATTGAGTAATATACTAAATTAAAGTACAGTTGGCAAAAAAGGATTGGTGATGGAGAGACTTTGTCATATTTTGTGGTGAATAGAAGGAATTTTGAGAAGAGGTGTGGATGGTAGCATTTAAAGGCAGAAATATAAGAAAAACCGATCGGTGCGGAACACATTACATCTGAAGGTTTATATAATATGTAATAATGCAAGGTTTGATGAAGGTGTATATAATATGTAATAATGCAAGATCTGATGATGAGGTCCCTAGGACATCAGTGAGTGTTCTCAGGTATAATAGTGAGAATGGGAGCGGTTGGAGATGTCGGTTTCAGCGGGAGATTAAGCGTTCGAAACGAATCTAATCGACATAAGTAATTTCGTCCCATAGTGAGAAATGCGTATAAGGAGAAGATGGAGGGAAAATGTGTTTGTATGATGTACACAGAAGTGAGAACTAAACGTAAGTACACGGGTCTCAGTGTCAACTATGATAGATTTTGTAGCTCGGTAAAGTTTAAAGAAAGACTTAAAACCGTAGGAGCTGGTATAATGAAATGAGGATTAGTGGGGAAAATATGTAGTATTTGAGGTATAATGGGATTGGTAAGGCACTGAACATTTTACAAGAGGAAGCCTAAAACACTTAAGTAGGAAAGGAAGGGGTAGATAGACGAGAGGTAATGAAATTCATTGAAGCTCTATTGTATATCAGAAAATGTACAGAAAAAGGACAATGATCAAGAAAATTAGTAGCTGAAAATTTGCAGATATTGTCATTGGAGAATGAAATCCTATACTGACAAGTGAAAAAATTCATTTGTTGAATGTGGAGGATTGAAGGGAGGTAGATTTGGACAATTCTGGTGTGAAAGTGATCTGTGTAAATTGGAGAATGTTGGTGGCATGCCTGTTGAAGATGTAGAAATGGCAGTTGAGAAGTTACATATAACATATGTATGTATGTATGTATGTTTACTCGTAAAAAGACCCAAGAAATATCACAGATTCTCTCCCTTCACAAAAAAAAAAAAAAAAAAAAGAGTATAATAACATTTCTCACCCGTGGCTTTCTGCCGAGAGTAGAATCTCTGAGTTGTTGACTCCTGTTTTCTGAGGGTTGATTATTTCTCTTGTTTGTCTTCGTCGGAACACCTGCAAATGGAAATTCCGAACTAAAATCTGCCCGGGGTCTCCTAAAAAGAAATAACTATCGACTCCCTTCCTTTTATTTTTTACTTTTATTTGAAGAAAAAAATTGTATTTCGAATCTTAATTAAGTTGGCAACTTCCATCCCTTGTCTAATTCTCTTTCATTGTCAATTTTTATGTTGATGTATTATCTTCTGGTTGTCATCGTAAACCTTGACATAGTTTTTGACAAAAATCGTTAAGGGTAAAAGTGCCATAAACTTATATTAAAACCAAATGAAGAGAAAAAGGGTTGTTAAGTTCTTCACATTACAGTCCTGGAAATCTTTAAACGGAAATGTTTAAAGATTCTTGACTCTTTTGAAGAGTTTTTATCATATTTTAAAAGAGGGACCGAGACACAAATGAGATGAATATTCCAATGAGGCCAAAAGCATGAGTTATGAAAGTTCATTTTTTTACACGACTCTCTCTCTCTCTCTCTCTCTCTCTCTCTCTCTCTCTCTCTCTCTCTCTCTCTCTCTCTCTTCTTATAAAAAGCATGATTTTCTTTCATTCAGTGTCATACTAACGAAATTTGTATAGTGCAGAAAGAAATGGCTCACTAACCAAAGTGAAAATAAGAAATGTTGTATTTCTTCCTGTCTATGTCCTATTCTAATGCATGAAATTTTTGCTGCTTTCTCTGTTAAAAACAGACTCGCTTGCACACACACACTGACGATGGCACTAACAGGTATTTTTTACCCGCTGAGCAAAAGCAATGAAGAATCTGTCAGTTCTTATATACGGTATGTGACCACCTGGGAAAGCCGGACGACGTTGGTATGTAAGGCCACTGAGCAGGTTGTGGGTGTGTCAACCTCATGCCATAAATGCTTACTGAAAACTGGAAGGTTAACAATTTCTGATGCACATCTCACTGACGGGGAAAAGGAAGTAATCTTGGAAAAAATTACACATACGTACACACACAAACATATTCATACATATATATATATATATATATATATATATATATATATATATATATATGTATATGTATATATATATATATATATATATATATATATATATATATATATATACATATACTCATACACACAAACACACACACACACACACACACACACACACATATATATATATATATATATATATATATATATATATATATATATATATATATATATATATATATATATATATATATATATAATGAAACTTCTCTAAAGGCAACAGTATTATCACTCGAGCGGGATACCAAGGAAGTGGAAACAATAGCATTCTAGTCACTCGGTGTGATTTGAAAAGTATCTACTAGCCATAATATGGTGTTTGCGGGTCCATACTTTGTGACTATGTTGAAAATTGATTTATGTATGTAAATAAAGTGCTTGCTACGTCACTTGCCGAGCCTAAGATGAAAGGGAAAAGTTTGCCGAATGAGGAGGGACAAAATGTGATTATGATAGAAACAGCTCAGAGATGCAGAGCTAGGATATGAGTAGCATAACTAGTGTGTCCAAAGACGAATATTGATAAGTATAAATGGGGAATGAGAAAATATAAGTAAAAGAGTGTGTATTAGCATTTCGTAGATGGTGGAGTATACTGGTTGATGCAATGGAAATGAAAAGGAATGGCTAGAGATTTATCAGTTCAGCATTTGGTTGAAGTGAAATTTAAGGTTAATAGAAGTTTGAGACATACATGAAGCTGTGAATATAATAGCGGCTGAATTGACAAGGATTTGGTGAACGAGGAAACAAGAACAGCATATAATGCAAAATGGATAACATCTTTATGCAAAGGAATATATGAAAATATTGTAAAAGTCATGGATGAAGTCATGGTGGTCAGCAAGAAATGTATGTGGGTTCATTAGGGTAAAAAGACAAAATAGAAGTAACATATATTATTATAAGGAAATGAGAGGCGTGGTGAGGTGGGGGGAAGGTTATGGAAGGATCGGCTGTACAATAGGAAAAATGATTATGTATCAATATACTAGAAGATGAAGGAGTAAGTTCAGGAGAAAGCGAGAAAGGAAAAGTGGTGACTACAGAAGAGCAAATTAAATTTAAGCACTTACGTTCTGGAGACTATCAAGATTCTTTATAAGGAAATATAGGCCGAGAGACAAGTTCATGAGTAAATTAACCTCGCAGTAAGAGTTATAGCAAAAGAAATGTTGTCTGAAGAGATAGCAGACCTAGTTCAGTGGAGCGAGTATTTTTTGGATGCCAAGGACAGAAGAGAGTCAGAGTAGAATGGTGCAACAAAGGACAATTAAAAGTGGAAAAATGTAAGGAAATGATGAAATATTTAAGGGAGCTGTTAATGAATGGTGGTAGAAATATGACTGAGTGGTTGACTAGGGTATGTCAGGTATGTGTGGATGAAGAAAAGGTTCTAGAGGAATGGATAAGAAAAATAATTGTTATTTTGTTTAAGGATATATATGATATAGGTGACAGAATTGAAGAGGCATAATTTTGACTAATGTAATTTGGAAAGTGTATTGTAAGATGTGTATGGTAAGAATTTCATTAAAGAAGTAAAGACAGATGATAGAAAAACAATAGGAAAAAACTTTTTCGCCTAGAAAAGAAACTGGTATGTGGCTGTTGCATTTGTTTTGAATTAGTAATTTGAGAAGTTTTACCATTTAAGTGAGAAAAATGAGGAATGAAGCACTCCTATGGGCCAAGGGTGGCCCATCATATGTATTGTACACACACACACACACACACACACACACACACACACACACACACACACACACACACACATATATATATATATATATATATATATATATATATACATACATATATATGTGTGTGTGTGTTTTACTCAACTTTATTTTAGGTTTGTTTGAATATATTTATTTAAATAGAATAATTGTGGTAATAAAATAAACCAGTATTTTTACATGTGAGTAATTAGTCAATTTCAACATTTTCTCCGATGGTTGACCCTTCTTTTATATTCTGTTACTATTTTCAATTACGTGTAAACAGTTGATCCTTCTTTTATATTCTGTTACTATTTTCAGTTACGTATAAACAGGTTCCAAGAACATGCAATTACATACAAGAAAATACCCAACTGAAACGTACCGCATTTCCCTGCAGGATATTGCAGAGAGTTTGTTGTTATTTGGTGAAGGTCTTCAGGAGACGCCGATCCAGGAGCAGCCTCTATCATCGCCTCTGATCCTTCAACAATTATAATGCCCCTAGAAAGCAATCAATGCAATATATATATATATATATATATATATATATATATATATATATATATATATATATATATATATATATATATATATATATATATATATATATATATATATATATATATATATATATATATATATATATCAGTTCGTGCTACTTCTGGAATATCACCGAAAGCGAATTGTAAGTGATAAGCTGTCGGGTGTTCTGAGTCACTCAGGTAACAAATCATTTATCATTTACAATTCTCCTTCGGTGATATTAATGAAGTAGCGTGAATTGGAGAGTAAACGACATTTGTAGCTTAATGTTTGCATATAAAATGTTACGGTGAAGTGATAAAAAATTTAAACACACACACACACACGCACACACACACACACACACACACACACACATATATATATATATATATATATATATATATATATATATATATATATATATATATATATATACTGTATATATATGTATGTATGTATGTATATACATATATATATATATACTAGCTGACCAACCCTGTGCTGCCCAGGAAAACTCTGAATAACAACCTATAAACTGTTCTCTCTCTCTCTCTCTCTCTCTCTCTCTCTCTCTCTCTCTCTCTCTCTCTCTCTCTCTCTCTCTCTCAGGTTCTAATTTAAACTCATTCATTAAGAATATACGTCTTTCTTTAATTAGAAATATTTAGACTATACTCTTTTACGCCTTTTTGCTTCTTTTCTATTATTAAGTGAATTGCCGCAGCAGCAAGTCTTCCACCTCCTCATCAGTCAGCGGAATTTTTTGGAAACGAAAAGTATTGAATTTTCTCATCGTGTAAATAAAAATGAGATATTTCAATGTACCTATTCTTTGTGATTTTTTTGATAAATAGTGGCCAGCAGGTGTCACTTACCTATAACCTACAACTCGTTCG